>NW_027599449.1:0-17500 GCF_964194155.1 Cetorhinus maximus
AGTTCAAACCTATTTTTCAACAGGTTGTTACTTTAAGATTGAAACAACTTGCTATATGAATTTTCAAGAAATTGTTTTATAAATTTTATTAAAAATTTCAAGAAATCCCCTTTAAACACAAATTTATGAAGTTCCAAGCTTTATTTTAATTATAAAATATTAAGTATATATAAAATTTACATCAAAGGCTGATCTATATCTTCAAATAAAAGGATTAGCTTCATAGGCCTATGAATTGTGTTGATTAGGATTGTCTATTCAATTTTTTAAAAATATTGTACAATTGGAGCTGTTAAATAATTAATATTCCTTATCAGTGCAGTGATTTCTATAATTATTTAATAGAAGATGCATGTCTGTGAATAGTAGGTTGTCCTCTGTACTCAATAGTGATTAAAGTTTGAAAAATTAAGCATGAACATTGCAAATCTGAAGAGGATTTATTTTGTGAAATAGGAATGATGGACTTTACACCGGTTCTTCATGGATAACTTCAACCTAAATACATCAATTTTTTTTAAAATGTGAAAATAACACTAAGCTACATTAATCACTGCTTTACACATTTTCATTAATTCAATGCAATACGTTTTTGTATTGTTAAATGCCTATTATCATTTGTCAGCCGCCTTCAAACATGGATAGTTGATGCAGAAATTAGAAATTTTCCCTTCAAACAGAAGGTTAAACTGAGAAGCAATTGAATAATTGCTGCCTTTGTGACTTGGCTTGAGTAGCTAGCATTTGTTGATGACCTGGTTATTTGCCTAAACCCCTCAGGAAGAGTGTGATGGCAGTGTGGTTGGGGAGGGAGGAACCAAATGGGTGACTATGAACTTACCCAAAAATCTTATAGTTGTTCAGTAGTACAGGATTTGAGTATTGCTGAAAAAAGACTTCTTTGGCAAAGCTTTTTTTCTTGCACTCATCAGGACAATTCGCAAGAATACCAAATATAAAAGGGAACAACAATTTACCACTGTATGAGAAGAGAATGCTGATTGGTTGACAAGCTAACTGATTGGTAGAAGCATTGCCATGGAGAATGCACCAGTTGATGGTGACTAACAGCTAGCTGCCAAGAACTGTTCGACATTTAAACCAGGCTACTTGACTCTGATTGGCCATGGCATTGCCCTGAGGAATGAACCAGCAAATGGCTATCACTTATTTTGTTTGGCTGAAACAGACACAATGTGTGTACATAATGCAAAATACTGTGGATGCTGGAAATCTGAAACAAAAAACAGAGAATGCTGGGAAAACTCAGCAGGTCTAACAGCATCTGTGGAGAGAGAAACAATGTTTTTTCGCTCCACAGATGCTGTTAGACCTGCTGAGCTTTTCCAGCATTCTCTGTTTTTGCAATGTGCGTACATGTTATTTCTGTCTGTAAAGAACAGGGCTCTGTGTATGAATATATGTAGCTTTCAATACACGTAAATGCACCACACTGCGAGCATTGTAACACTGGTTACATTGGTTGTCAGCATAATTCTTAGCACACTGAGGATTACTTAGCAAATGTTGTCCAATCGTGGAATCACATCTAATGCTGGACACCGTGTTTGAGTTTTACAAGCACGGGCTGGTTGGGTAAGGTCTGTATCTTGCCTGTTGCGAACAGTGGAAGGGACATGCTGTTTGATATGATCTGCCAGTCTTTGGGACTTATAGCCTATACACCTAGCATCGCACTGACACTGAAATTCATATACCACATTACTCATTTGTGTGATAGGCAGAGCGTCTTTTTGGCTTGACGCAGCATCCTGTTAGTGATGAATGCCACTTGTGTTGCTACTGCATAGTTGCAGCATGAAACAGCTAGCTTCACCTGTTGCTCAAAGTTTTCATATACCTTGCCCTGAAGATACCTTGCTTTTCAGGCATCAAGCTGCCTGGTTTAAGTTTCAAACAATGCTTGGCAGCTAGCTGTCAGTCACCATCAACTGGTGCAAAATCCATGGCAATGCCTCTAACAATGAGTCCACTTGCCAACCAATCAGCACTCTCTTCTCATACAATATAAATTGTTGTTCCTTTACATTTGGTATTCTTGTGAATTGTCCTGATGAGTGCTTCAACAAAAAAAGTCTCTCTTTTTTCAGCAATACCAAAGATCTTAATCAATCAATAAAGAGGGATCACTACCCCATTCCAATGTTGGAAGAGACCACATCAGCACCAGCAGGAGCAAAGATTTTCAGCAAGCTTGATATCTGAAATGTCTACTGGAACGTGAAGCTTCATGAAGAATCTTCGCTATTGACAATGTTCAACACAGCCTTTGGACGGGACAAATTTCTACACCTACCTTTTGGCCTTAAAAAGTGAGCTAGGAGGTATTCCAGCAGAAAGGATGCAAGGTGTAAAGGAAGACCAAAATCCTCACCTTATTGTCACTCCAATCTACACATCTCAAAGCTGATATGAAATCACCTGCGGAGCAGCCGAAGGGAAGGAAGAAGATAATTCTGCCAGGGAGGATCCATCCTCTTGGTCACTTGGAGGGAGTAAAACAACTCGCTGATGCAAAAGTGGAAGGAGTTCAACAATTCAACAAGCATGCTAAATCCCTGTCTGAGCTGTGCAAAGGACAAACTACATGTACGGTATTCAATCACAAAACCTGGAACTTAGCAAAAGCTGCTGGTGAAGCTGAGGCACCAGGAACATCATCATCGAAACAAAAGACGGAAAACCACATTCAACCTGCACATCACAGGGAGGAGGGTGATTATCACCATCATGGGGGGAGTGGGGGGGGGATGATTGTCACCATTACGGGGGAGGGTGATTATCACCATCATGGGGGGAGTGGGGGGGGGGATGATTGTCACCATTACGGGGGAGGGGGTGGGGAGGGTGATTATCACCATCATGGGGGGAGTGGGTGATTGTCACCATTACAGGGGGAGGGGGTGGGGGTGGGGTGGGTGATTGTCACCATTACAGGGGGAGGGGGTGGGGTGATTGTCACCATTACAGGGGCGGTGGGGAGGGGGTGGGGTGATTGTCACCATTACAGGGGCGGTGGGGAGTGAGCGGCAGGAGGGGTGATTGTCACCATTACAGGGGAAGGGAGTGGGGGGAGGGCGGGGGGTGGGGGAGTGGGGGGAGGGCGGGGGGTGGGGGGTGGGGGGAGGGGGTGGGGAGTGGAGGGAGGGGGTGGGGAGTGGGGGTGGGGGAAGAGGGTGGGGAGTGAGGGGGTGGGGAGTGAGGGGTGGGGGGAGGGGGTGGGGAGTGAGGGGTGGGGGGTGGGGGGTGGGGGGAGGGGGTGGGGGGAGTGGGGGGAGGGGGGGGAGGGGGGGAGAGGGGGAGGGGGTGGGGGGAGGGGGTGGGGAGTGGGGGGAGGGGGTGGGGAGTGGGGGGTGGGGAGTGGGGGGAGGGGGTGGGGAGTGGGGGGAGGGGGTGGGGAGTTGGGGGAGGGGAGTGGGGGGTGGGGAGTGGGGGGAGGGGGTGGGGAGTGGGGGAGGGGGTGGGGAGTTGGGGGAGGGGAGTGGGGGGTGGGGAGTGGGGGGAGGGGGTGGGGGGTGGGGAGTGGGGGTGGGGAGTGGGGGGGTGGGGAGTGGGGGGATTGGGGGGAGGGGGTGGGGAGTGGGGGGAGGGGGTGGGGAGTGGGGGGGTGGGGAGTGGGGGGATTGGGGGGATTGGGGGGAGGGGGTGGGGAGTGGGGGGGTGGGGAGTGGGGGGATTGGGGGGAGGGGGTGGGGAGTGGGGGGAGGGGGTGGGGAGTGGGGAGTGGGGGGAGGGGGTGGGGGGGGTGGGGGGAGGGGGGGGTGATTATAACCTGAGGCCGGTCTCCAGGCCCCGGTGTTTTCACTGGGCTCCGGGCTCCGCTCTCACCTCCTCCTCCGGGATCCGGCCTCCACTTTTCCTCACATCTTTCTTGGACAGAGTCGCCCCCGCCCCCGGCAGGAGGAGGGGAAAAGCCGCCAACAACAACCAGGCCCAAGAAGAGCAGCGCCAACTCATCCCCAAATATTACAGCCCAGCACCAGGACCCGGGGGGAGCCCGCACACTCAGCCAATCCGGACAGACTCCGCCCACATTAAAGGGGAGGGCGGTAGACCTGAGTCCAGGGCGTTGATTGGATAATGTGCATGGGGGGGGCAGTTCCAAGTGGTTTGGCGGGCTGGAGGAGGGGCATGAGTGGGGATGGGGGGGTATATGGGGTGGGGAGGGGGGATATGGGGGAGGATGTGGGGGGCGAGGAGAAGGGAATGGAGAGGGAGATGGGGGAATGGAGGGGGGGGAGGGGGAATGGAGGGGGGGAGGGGGAATGGAGGGGGGGGAGGGGGAATGGAGGGGGGGGAGGGGGAATGGAGGGGGGGGAGGGGGAATGGAGGGGGGGAGGGGGAATGGAGGGGGGGGGAGGGGGAATGGAGGGGGGGGGAGGGGGAATGGAGGGGGGGGAGGGGGAATGGAGGGGGGGGAGGGGGAATGGAGGGGGGGGAGGGGGAATGGAGGGGGGGGGAGGGGGAATGGAGGGGGGGGAAGGGGGAATGGAGGGGGGGGAGGGGGAATGGAGGGGGGGGAGGGGGAATGGAGGGGGGGGAGGGGAATGGAGGGGGGGGAGGGGGAATGGAGGGGGGGGGAGGAGGGGGAATGGAGGGGGGGGAGGAGGGGGAATGGAGGGGGGGGGGGAGGGGGAAAGGGGGGGGGGAATGGAGGGGGGGGGAATGGAGGGGGGGGGAGGGGGAATGGAGGGGGGGGGGAGGGGGGAATGGAGGGGGGGGAGGGGGAATGGAGGGGGGGGGAGGGGGAATGGAGGGGGGGGGAGGGGGAATGGAGGGGGGGGAGGGGAATGGAGGGGGGGGAGGGGGAATGGAGGGGGGGGGAGGGGGAATGGAGGGGGGGGGGAGGGGGAATGGAGGGGGGGGGGAGGGGGGAATGGAGGGGGGGGGGAGGGGGAATGGAGGGGGGGGGAGGGGGAATGGAGGGGGGGGGAGGGGGAATGGAGGGGGGGGAGGGGGAATGGAGGGGGGGGGAGGGGGAGGGGGGATGGAGGGGGGGAGGAGGGGAAGGGGAGGGGGGGGGAGGGGGAATGGAGGGGGGGGGAGGGGGAATGGAGGGGGGGGGGGAGGGGGAATGGAGGGGGGGGGGGAGGGGGAATGGAGGGGGGGGGGGAGGGGGAATGGAGGGGGGGGGGGGAGGGGGGAATGGAGGGGGGGGAGGGGGAATGGAGGGGGGGGGGAGGGGGAATGGAGGGGGGGGGAGGGGGAATGGGGGGGGGGAGGGGGAATGGAGGGGGGGGGAGGGGGAATGGGAGGGGGGGGGGGAGGGGGAATGGAGGGGGAGGGGGGGAATGGAGGGGGGGGGGGAGGGGGAATGGAGGGGGGGGGAGGGGGGAATGGAGGGGGGGGAATGGAGGGGGGGGGGGAATGGAGGGGGAATGGGGGAGGGGAGGGGGAATGGGGGAGGGGAGGGGGAATGGGGGAGGGGAGGGGGATGGGGGAGGGGAGGGGGGATGGGGGAGGGGGAATGGGGAGGGGCAGGGGGAGATGGGGGAATGTAGGGGGAATGGGGAGGGGAGGGGGAGATGGGGGAATGTAGGAGGAATGGAGAGAGGAGGGGGGAAGGAGGGGGAATGGGGAGGGGGGTTGGAGGGGGAGATGGGGGAGGGGGAATGGAGAGGGGAGGGGAGGGGGAGATGGGGGAATGTAGGGGGACTGGAGAGAGGAGGGGGGAAATGGAGGGGAATGGGGGAGGGGAGGAGGGAATGGAGGGGGAATGGGGAGGGGGGAAATGGGGAGGGGAGGGGGAGGGGGGAATGGGGAGGGGAGGGGGGAGGGGGGAATGGGGAAGGGGAGGGGAGGGGGGAATGGGGAGGGAGGGGGGAATGGGGGGGAGGGGGGAGGGGGGAATGGGGAGGGGAGGGGAGGGGGAGGGGGGAATGGGGAGGGGAGGGGGAGGGGGGAATGGAGGGGGAGGGGGAATGGAGGGGGAGGGGGGAATGGAGGGGGATGGGGAATGGGGAGAGGGGGGAATGGAGGGGGAGGGGAATGGAGGCGAGGGGGGGGAGGGGGGGAATGGGGGGAGGGAGGGAATGGGGGGAGGGGGGAATGGGGGGAGGGAGGGAAATGGGGGGGAGGGAGGGAAATGGGGGGAGGGAGGAATGGGGGGGAGGGAGGGAAATGGGGGGGTAGGGAGGGAAATGGAGGGGTGGGGAGGGGGGCGGGGAATGGGGAGGGGGGCAGGGAATGGGAGGGAATGGGGGAGGGAGGGGAATGGAGGGAGGATGCGTGGGGGGGGGTGGGGTGGAGGGGAGGGTGAGGCAGGGGGAAGAGGATGTGGCAGGGAGGACAGGGGGGAGGATGGAGGGAGGGGAGGATGGAGGGAGGGGAGGGGCGGGGAGGAGGATGGGGGGAGGGGAGTAACAGGGGAGGTGCGGGGGAGGAGGATGGGGGGGAGGGGAGGGGGGGAGTAATGAGGGGAGGGGAGTGGGGGAGTGGGAGGAGGATGGGGGAGGGGAGTGACAGGGAGAGGATGGGGGAGGGGAGGGATGGGGGGGAGGATGTGGGGGGGCGGGTGATGGGGGTAGGGTGTGACGGGGAGGATGGGGGGAGGGGTGGGGATGTGGGGGGAGGGAGGATGGGGCAGGGTGAGAGGGGAGGATGAGCCGGGGGAGGGGGGGATAGCCGGGCAGAGGCATGATGGGGGAGGAGGACGGGGGAGATGGTGAAGGGGCGGGGCAGAGGGGGAGGGGTCTAGAGGGTGGGATTGGCAGGTTGCGAGGGGAATGGGGAGGGAATGGGGGAGGGGAGGGGGGTTGGAGGGGGAATGGGGGAGGGGAGGGGGAGGGGGAATGGGGAGGGGAGGGGGGGGGAATGGGGAGGGGAGGGGAGGGGGGAATGGAGGGGGGATGGGAGGGGGAATGGAGGGCGAGGGGGGGAATGGGGGGAGGGAGGGAAATGGGGGGGGAGGGAGGAAATGGGGGGGGAGGGAGGGAAATGGGGGGGTAGGGAGGGAAATGGGGGGGTAGGGAGGGAAATGGGGGGGTGGGGAGGGGGGCGGGGAATGGGGAGGGGGCAGGGAATGGGAGGGGAATGGGGAGGGAGGGGAATGGGGGGGGAGGGAATGGGGGGAGGGGAATGGGGAGGGAGGGGGGAGGGGAATTGGGGAGGGAGGGGGGAGGGGAATGGGGAGGGGGAATGGGGGAGGGGATGGAGGAGGAATGAAGGGCGAGGGGTGAATGAAGGGGGTTGAGGGAATAGAGGGGGAGGGGAAGGGAGATGGAGGGGGAAGGAGGAATGGAGGGAGGATGCGTTGGGGGGGAGGTGGGGTGGAGGGGGAGGGGTGAGGCAGGGGGAAGAGGATGTGGCAGGGAGGGGAGGGGGGAGGATGGAGGGAGGGGAGGATGGAGGGAGGGGAGGGGCGGGGAGGAGGATGGGGGGAGGGGAGTAACAGGGGAGGTGCGGGGGAGGAGGATGGGGGGAGGGGAGGGGGGAGTAATGAGGGGAGGGGAGTGGGAGGAGGATGGGGGAGGGGAGTGACAGGGAGAGGATGGGGGAGGGGAGGGATGGGGGGGAGGATGTGGGGGGGCGGGTGATGGGGGTAGGGGTGTGACGGGGAGGATGGGGGGAGGGGTGGGGATGTGGGGGGAGGGAGGATGGGGAAGGGTGAGAGGGGAGGATGAGCCGGGGGAGGGGGGGATTAGCCGGGCAGAGGCATGATGGGGGAGGAGGACGGGGGAGATGGTGAAGGGGCGGGGCAGAGGGGGAGGGGTCTAGAGGGTGGATTGGCAGGTTGCGAGGGAATGGGGAGGGAATGGGGGAGGGGCAGGGTGAGGGGAGGGACGGAGGGATATTTGAGGGGGAAGGGTGAGGGGAGCGCTGGGGAAGGGTTGAGGGAGGGGGTAGAGGTGGGATTTGAGGGTGGAGGAGAGGGGGGTGAGTAGGGAGGGGGAGGGAGTTTGTGGGAAGGAGGCAGGAGTGGGGAAAGGAAGTTGAGTGGAGGGGGGAAGAGTGTAAAGTGAGTAAGGGAGTAGGGGAAGGGGAAAGGGTGGAGAAGGGGAAATGGAGGGGGAGGGAAGGAGTGAGAAGGGTGGGGAGGGGAGGGGCAGAGAGAGGAGGGGAAGAGGGGAGAGAGGAGGGAGGGGGAAGGGGTAGTGGGGAGGGGAGGGGGAGTTGGGTATGGGTTTGCGAAGAGGTGGTCAGAGGTAGTGGGTGGCGGGTTTTGGTTTTTGACCAGTATGGGGATGGTGGCTAGGACCGGGGGGTGTGGGGTTGTAAGATTGGATAGGGGATTGGCAGGTTTGGGCATCGAAGAATTGGGGGTTTTGGTGTAGGTGGGGGGTGAGTTGCCCTACTCGTCATGTTACTACTCCATATCTGGTGCCTCTGTCTGAAAAAGGCTCTTTAAAATTCTGTTTTAATTCTAAACACAGAAGCACTTCAGCTGTCTTTAAATTCAGAGCTGTGTGTTTGTGTGTGTGTGTATTTGTGTCTGTGTGTGTCTCTGTATGTGTGTGTTGTGTCTGTGTGTTGTGTGTGTGTGTGTTTGTGTCTGTGTGTGTCTCTGTATGTGTGTGTTGTGTCTGTGTGTCTCTATGTGTGTGTTGTGTCTGTGTGGTCTGTGTGTGTCTGTGTGTGTCTCTGTATGTGTATGTTGTGTCTGTGTGGTGTGTGTGTCTCTGTATGTGTGTTGTGTCTGTGTGGTGTGTGTGTCTCTGTATGTGTGTTGTGTCTGTGTGGTGTGTGTGTGTCTGTGCGTTGTGTCGTGTGTGTGTGTGTGTCTCTGTATGTGTGTGTTGTGTCTGTGTGGTGTGTGTGTCTCTGTATGTGTGTGTTGTGTCTGTGTGGTGTGTGTGTGTGTGTTGTGTCTGTTTGGTGTGTGTGTGTCTGTGTGTGTCTCTGTATGTGTGTGTTGTGTCTGTGTGGTGTGTGTGTCTCTGTATGTGTGTGTTGTGTCTGTGTGGTGTGTGTGTCTCTGTATGAGTGTGTTGTGTCTGTGTGGTGTGCGTGTCTCTGTATGTGTGTGTTGTGTCTGTGTGGTGTGTGTGTCTCTGTATGTGTGTGTTGTGTCTGTGTGGTGTGTGTGTCTCTGTATGTGTGTGTTGTGTCTGTGTGGTGTGTCTGTGTGTGTGTTGTGTCTGTTTGGTGTGTGTGTGTCTGTGTGTGTCTCTGTATGTGTGTTGTGTCTGTGTGGTGTGTGTGTCTCTGTATGTGTGTGTTGTGTCTGTGTGGTGTGTGTGTGTCTCTGTATGTGTGTGTTGTGTCTGTGTGGTGTGTGTGTGTGTCTCTGTATGTGTGTGTTGTGTCTGTGTGGTGTGTGTGTGTGTGTGTTTGCCTCTGTGTGTTTGTGTCTGTGTTTGTCTGTATGTGTGTGTTGTGTCTGTGTGGTGTGTGTGTGTCTTTGTATGTGTGTGTTGTGTCTGTGTGGTGTGTGTGTGTGTTTGCCTCTGTGTGTTTGTGTCTGTGTGTGGCTGTATGTGTGTGTTGTGTCTGTGTGGTGTGTGTGTGTGTCTCTGTATGTGTGTGTTGTGTCTGTGTGGTGTGTGTGTGTGTGTGTGTTTGCCTCTGTGTGTTTGTGTCTGTGTGTGTCTGTATGTGTGTGTTGTGTCTGTGTGGTGTGTGTGTGTCTTTGTATGTGTGTGTTGTGTCTGTGTGGTGTGTGTGTGTGTTTGCCTCTGTGTGTTTGTGTCTGTGTAGGTGTGTGTGTCCGGTGAACAGTTGTTCACAATTGGTGTGGTTTCTATGGCTGCAAGCAAATGAATGTTTGCAATTGATGTGGTTTCAGGTCAGTCCCTTCACTTGATTACTTTCAGATTTCAATCAATCATTTAAAAATCACTTTTGAACATGGAATTTCGCAAATGAGTGCAAGTTAACACTGTTGTGCGCAGAATTCTGTCGGAGTTTTCTAGTATGGATGGGAGTGGGACTGATTGGATAGTTCTTTCAAAGATTCAATATGGGCACAATGGGCTGAATGGCCTCTTTCTGTGCTGAATCATTCTACGCTTCTATGTACTTGATATTTCACCGAAACAGTAAAGCAGTGGGCTCATCAAAACATTCAACAACAAATGGAGCTGGAGACACTAGCTGAGCTGAAGCAGAATTTTTACTCTTTGTACCAATATAATTTCAAGACCAGTGACAATTACTTTTAAAAATGCAACTACTTTTTAATTATTTTAGATTTAATGGCACATTCACCCTCTCTGGGAACACAGGATGTGAAATAAATTGGAGGTCAGTCTCCTGGTTACATTTTATGATCAGGTTATTGGAGTTCATGGTTCATCAGTGGAATTTTCCCAGATTTGCACTAAGTGTGGTAGCGGGCGGGTAAAATGGAGTCCTACCCGCCGATGAAAATGGCAGGTTTTCACCCTGTCAGCAAACCAGCTCACCACCGCTGTCCAGGAGACGTGGCCAGCAAAGGTAAAAAGACTGCAGCCGCCCTCGCACCAATTAACTGTGCAAGGTATAGCTTCAACAGTTTTCATTAGTGCAGGGCAGAGACAATGTAAGATCAAAGTAGCTGTAAGCCTACAACTGTCTCCACAGGAACCAAAGTGAAAGGAACCTAATTTTGAATTCGTAAGGTGAAAATGCTTTGCCTGGTGTCTGGTTAAGTCTATGGGTTGCTGTTGCCTTAATGGAGATTAGTCTAGAAATTTGTTAAAAGTTATGATAATAGTAATTTGTATCCATGTATATGTGTTTAATGTGTTGTAACTTAATAAAATGTTTCATTTAATTTAATATAAAAACCTCTCAAGAGCTGGTGGTCTGATTCCCGAATTTAGAGCTGCATCTCAAATATACCACTTTAAAATATAGGTTTAAAGTTTCCTTCTGGGATTTTTAAAGAACTCAGCTTTACCAAAAGGCTGTTTCATAACAAGGCAAGGCAGGAAGAATCAGTGATAGGTAAATAAGTGGGAATGTGTTCACAATTTACCCAAGAGAATTCTAAGGAGCAGATTGCAGAAATGTTTAAAGATTTTGTATGTGAAGAGGAAGTCTTTCCATGTGTACAGGGTGTAGTAGGTAAAGATTTTAAAATATTAAGATACGCAGGGGCTAGACAACCCTTAATGTTGTGGGATAGTGACATTTGTTGTTCAGAGGGAGATTGCAGAAACAGTTGATAATAAGTGGGGTTCATGGAGATGCTAAACCTAGTCCATTATGAAAGATAAATTTAAAGAGTAAGTGGAAAACAGGTGAGGTGATTGTTGGAGTAGTGGTAACATTTCCCATTGCAGGCGTTCAATTAGTTTTGGGTAATAATGTAGCTGGATCACAGATGTGGGTGATACCTATGGTAGTTGAGCAGCCTCTAGAAGTGTTTTCAACAGAGGTGTTGCAGAGAGAGCATCCTGGGTTGTTTTCAGATTGTGTGATAACGAGATCATAGGCTCATAGGTTGAAACGAGAAGAAGATGAAGTTCAAAGGCAGGGGGAAGGTATGGAAATCCAAATATCTGACACTGTGTTTGATAACATTGTTCAGGATGAAAGAACAGGACAATTCAGCTGAAGTGTTTAACTCAAGACAGTTTGTAGATTTACAGAAAAAAGATTTGCAAATAAAACATTTATATCAGACAGCTTGCTTAGAAACAGAGGCAAATTGTATTCCAGAATGTTATTATATTAAGAGTAATGTTTTAATGAGAAAATGGAAGCCATATCATGCTTCAGCAAATGAAAGCTGGAGGGAGGTACATCAGGTTGTAATACCATTTGGACATAGAAATGAGATTCTGAGGATAGCTCATGAAATTCCAATGGGGGGACATTTCAGAATTAGAAAGGCACAGGTGAAAATACAAAAACATTTTTTTTGGCCTGGAATGCACAGGGATGTAATCAAACTCTATAGAACATGTCACACATGTCAGGTGATAGGGCAACTCCAAGCAGTGATTAAGCCGGCACCTTTAATTCCCATTCCAGCCTTTGAAGAATCTTTTACTAGGATCATGATTGATTGTGTAGGACCCCTCCTTATGACTAAAAGTGGAAATCAGTACTTACTGACAGTAATGGATGTGTCGACCAGGGAAATATTGCAACAAAGAAAATTGTGGAAGAGTTAACTACATTTTTTACAAGATATGGTTTACCTTGGAAATGTGATCAAGTCAGAGTTAAAATTTCATGTCACAGCTGTTTAAGGAAGTAATGAACAGTTTGGGAATAAAACAGTTCAATTCAAACAGCTTAGCATTCGGAGTTACAAGGAGCTTTGGAAAGTTGGCGTCAAATTCTAAAAACCATGATGAGGGCGTATAGATAGGATTATCCACAGAATTGGGATAGGGGAATTTCATTCATGTTACTTGCTATTAGGGATGCTCCTAATGCATCTGCTGGTTTTAGTCTTTTTGAACTAATTTATCGTCATGAGGCAGGAGGACCACTGAAATTGAGTCATGAGAAATTGGTGGGTCAAAATTCAGAAACTACTGTCTTGGATTATATATCAAGTTTCAGAACGAGATTGGACAAAGCATGTGAGTTGGCTAGAGAACATTTAAAGATATCACAGCAAGCGATGAAAATGAAAGCAGACAGGAAAGCTACAGCTGGCAGTTTAGTTGCTGGGGAGAAAGTGTTAGTTCTGTTACCAGGACTGGGTGACTCGTTAAAGACAAGGTTTAGTGGGCCTTACAGGATTGAAAAGAAACCAAGTGAAATAAATTATTTAATAAATACCTCAGGCTGAAGAAAGAAGTGTGTGCCATTAAATATGCTTAAAATGTACTTTGACAGGGAAGAGGACCAAAAGGAGGTATTAGTGGTGATAGATAATGAGAAAGAAGTAGAAATGCAGGATTCTGAAATTGATTTCTTCTAATCAAATTGGAAATGAGGAGGTGCTTGAAAATTTAAATGTAATATTGAATTGCCTTACAGACAAGTGTCAAAGTGATTTGGAAAAACTATTGCAGCCACACAAAGCTATTTGTGGAAATAAGTTGGTGAGGATAGATTTAGTTATATATGATGTGTCTTTAGAAGTTTAATCTTCGGCAAGGCAACATCCTTAAAGATTAACTTCGGTAAAGTTATCACAAGTACAGAAAGAAATCAAATTCATGCTTCAAAATGATATTGAGTCTAGTTGCAGTAACTGGAGTAGACCTATTGTACTGGTACCGAAACCGGATGGAATACAAAGACTGTGTGTGAACTATCGAAAGATGAATGTGGTGACAAAAGCGGATTCATACCCTATTCCATGGTTGGAAGATTGTATTGAGAAAGTGGGACAATCAAAATTTATCACAAAGATTGACTTGCTAAAAGGATATTGGCAGGTACCATTATTAGAGAGAGCAAAGGAGATATCAGCTTTTGTGACACCAGATGGACTATATCAGTTTAAAGTCCTGCTGTTTGATATGCAAAAAGGCACCTGCAACATTTCAAAGACAAACAAAGTAATTGCAGGTCTGAGCAATTGTGCTGTTTATATTGACGACTTGATAGTTTTCAGTCAGACGTGGGAGGAGCATTTACAGCATCTGGAAGAATTATTTACTTGATTACAAGAAGCTAATTTGGTGATGAACTTGGTTAAAAGTGAATTTGCAAAACCACAAGTTACATATCTAGGTCATACCATTGGACATGGTAAGGTGGCTCCAAAAGATGTGAAAGTTAAAGCTATTGTGGATTTCCCAGTGCTTACAACAAAACGAGAAGTTTAGACATTTCTGGACATGAGTGGGTTTTATCGGAAATTTGAACCAAATTTTAGCCATGTGGCTGCTCCACTGACTGAACTATTAAAAAAGGACAAGAAGTTTCAATGGACACAGGAGTGTCAGAAGACATTTGACAATTTGAAAACTGTATTAACTACGACACCAGTTTTGGCAGCACCCAATTACGCCAAGTAATTTAAGATGGCCATTGACGTGAGTGATATAGGCATTGGGGCTGTACTGTTACAAGAGGATGAAATTGGAAGTGAGACAAAATGAATTTAGTACAAAAACAGAATTACCTGGAAAAACTCAGCAGGTCTGGCAGCATCGGCGGAGAAGAAAAGAGTTGACGTTTTGAGTCCTCATGACCCTTCAGCAGAACTGAGTAAAGTTAGGAGAGGGATGAAATATAAGCTGGTTTAAGGTTGGGGGTTGGGGGGGAGGTGGGGGGAGAGAAGTTGGGGGGTGATGGTTGTAGGGACAAGCAAGCAGTGATAGGAGCAGGTGATCAAAAGATGTCACAGACAAAGGAACAAAGACGTGTAAAAGGTGGTGATATTATCTAAGAGAATGTGCTAATTAAGAATGGATGGCAGGACACTCAAGGTACAGCTTTAGTGGGGGTGGGGAGGAAAGATTGACAGGTCATTACAGTCATAGATTTAAAAATAATGGAAATAGGTGGGAAAAGAAAAATCTATATAAATTATTGAAAAAAACAAAAGGGAGGGGGAGGAAACGGGGTGGGGATGGAGGAGGGAGTTCAAGATGTAAAGTTGTTGAATTCAATATTCAGTCCGGAAGGCTGTAAAGTGCCTAGTCGGAAGATGAGGTGCTGTTCCTCCAGTTTGCGTTGAGCTTCACTGGAACAATGCAGCAAGCCAAGGACAGACGTGTGGGCAAGAGAGCAGGGTGGAGTGTTAAAATGGCAAGCGACAGGGAGGTTTGGGTCTTTCTTGCGGACAGACCGCAGGTGTTCTGTAAAGCGGTCGCCCAGTTTGCGTTTGGTCTCTCCAATGTAGAGGAGACCACATTGGGAGCAACGAATGCAGTAGACTAAGTTAGGGGAAATGCAAGTGAAATGCTGCTTCACTTGAAAGGAGTGTTTGGGCCCTTGGACGGTGAGGAGAGAGGAAGTGAAGGGGCAGGTGTTGCATCTTCTGCGTGGGCATGGGGAGATGCCATAGGTGGGGATTGAGGAGTAGGGGGTGATGGAGGAGTGGACCAGGGTGTCCCGGAGGGAACGATCCCTACGGAATGCCACCGGGGGGGTGAAGGGAAGATGTGTTTGGTGGTGGCATCATGCTGGAGTTGGCGGAAATGGCAGAGGATGATCCTTTGAATGCGGAGGCTGGTGATAAGTGAGGACAAGGGGGACCCTATCATGTTTCTGGGAGGGAGGAGAAGGCGTGAGGGCGGATGCGCGGGAGATAGGCCGGACACGGTTGAGGGCCCTGTCAATGGCCGTGGGTGGAAAACCTCGGTTAAGGAAGAAGGAGGACATGTCAGAGGAACTGTTTTTGAAGGTAGCATCATCAGAACAGATGCGACGGAGGCGAAGGAACTGAGAGAATGGGATGGAGTCCTTACAGGAAGCGGGGTGTGAGGAGCTGTAGTCGAGGTAGCTGTGGGAGTCGGTAGGCTTGTAATGGATATTGGTGGACAGTCTAACACCAGAAATTGAGACAGAGAGGTCAAGGAAGGGAAGGGAAGTGTCAGAGATGGACCATGTGAAAATGATGGAGGGGTGGAGATTGGAAGCAAAATTAATAAATTTTTCCAGGTCCAGACGAGAGCATGAAGCAGCACCGAAGTAATCATCGATATACCGGAGAAAGAGTTGTGGGAGGGGGCCGGAGTAGGACTGGAACAAGGAATGTTCCACATACCCCATAAAGAGACAGGCATAGCTGGGGCCCATGCGGGTACCCATAGCCACACCTTTTATTTGGAGGAAGTGAGAGGAGTTAAAGGAGAAATTGTTCAGTGTGAGAACAAGTTCAGCCAGACGGAGGAGAGTAGTGGTGGATGGGGATTGTTGGGGCCTCTGTTCAAGGAAGAAGCTAAGGGCCCTCAGACCATCCTGGTGGGGGATGGAGGTGTAGAGTGATTGGACGTCCATGGTGAAGAGGAAGCGGTTGGGGCCAGGGAACTGGAAATTGTTGATGTGACATAAGGTGTCAGAGGAATCACGGATGTAGGTGGGAAGGGACTGGACAAGGGGAGAGAGAAGGGAGGCAAGATAACGAGAAATGAGTTCCGTGGGGCAGGAACAGGCTGACACGATCGGTCTGCCGGGACAGTTCTGTTTGTGGATTTTGGGTAGGAGGTAGAAGTGGGCCGTCCGAGGTTGGGCGACTATCAGGTTGGAAGCTGTGGGAGGAAGATCCCCAGAGGAGATGAGGTCAGTGACAGTGCTGGAAACAATGGCTTGATGTTCAGTGGTGGGGTCATGGTCCAGGGAGAGGTAGGAGGAAATGTCTGCGAGTTGACGCTCAGCCTCTGCGAGGTAGAGGTCAGTGCGCCAGACAACAACAGCACCACCCTTGTCAGCGGGTTTGATGACAATGTTGGGGTTGGACCTGAGAGAACGGAGTGCAGTAAGTTCAGAGAGAGACAGATTAGAATGGGTGAGAGGAGCAGAGAAATTGAGACGACTAATGTCACGCCAACAGTTCTCAATGAAAAGATCAAGAGAAGGTAAGAATCCAGAGGGAGGGGTCCAGGTGGAGGGAGAATATTGGAGGTGGGTAAAAGGATCCGTTGAACGGGGAGAGGACTCCTGGCCAAAGAAGTGAGCACGGAGACGAAGACGGCGGAAGAAGAGTTCAGCATCGTGCCGAGACCGAAATTCATTGAGATGAGGGCGTAAGGGTATGAAACTAAGTCCTTTGCTGAGCACTGAACGTTCAGCATCGGAGAGAGGAAGGTCAGGGGGTATAGTGAATACGCGGCTGGGGCTGGGATTGGAAGATAGGGTGGGGACGGAGGGACAGGCAGGGGTGGTGGGTCCCAGATGGGTGTTGGTGTCGATGAGTTGTTGGAGCTTGCGTTCCTTAGCACTTGAGAGAAAGAGAAAAAGTTTCTTGTTGAGGCGACGGATGAGGCGAAGAATAAAATGAAACTGGGGGCACGCACAGCTTTGAAAAAGGGTGCGGCGGTGCTGCTGGAGGGAGAGGTCGAGTGTGTTCATATGGCGGCGCATGGCACTGAGTGTGGATCTCAGAATGCGACGGGAACAGCAGTCCGAGAAACGTTTTATGTCCCGGAGATACCTGTAATCCTGGGTGGGTTCGAAACAAGAGGGATGGAATTTCAGTTGTATTTGAAAATGAATTTAGTGCCACTCTGAAAGAATTGACAACTCAGTTTTCAGAGAAGACTCAGGAATGTTCACTATTCCAGGAGGAAGCCAAGAGGTACAAGAATGATTCTGCAGTGCTGAAGGAAACAGTTGCACACTTGGGGGAAACCTTGGAAAAACAGTTCATTCCCAAATAGGTGTACAAAGAGATGAAAATACAGAACATAGAATGGCAAGAGAAGGTAGAAGTTTTCACGAAAGAATATGAGATCTTTCAAAAACAACTGACAGAAGTACAATTACAGAAGGTGATCTTGAAAGGTAGCACAGAGGAATTATACCAGGATCAGTGGAAAGACTACAATATGGAGCAGTAACCAGAACAGCATGGGCCTGAGTACTCAAACACTAGAGGGTATTTGGACTCAGATTTCACCTTCGACCTCTCTTCTCTCATTGCTTATTGTTGCAGGTTCTGGAAAGCCCCCAATAGTCAGACCAACCTACCAAAATTACC
>NW_027599450.1:0-26163 GCF_964194155.1 Cetorhinus maximus
AACATAAAAACATACAAATCAGAAGCAGGAGTAGGCCATTCGGCCCCTTAAGCCTGCTGCACCATTTGATAAAGATCACGACTGAACTGATTGTGGCCTTAACTCCACTTTCCTGTCTGTCCCCCACATAACCCTCAACTTCCTCGTCGATCAGAAATCCGTCTAACTCATCCTTGAATATATCCAACGCCCCGGCCTCCACTGCTCTCTTGGGGGAGAGAATCCCACAGACTGACCGCCCTCTGAGAGAAGAAATTCCTCCTCATCTCCGTCTTCAATGGGAGACCCCTCATTCTGAAACTGTTTCCCCATGAGGGGGAAACATCCTCTCAGCATCCCCCCCTGTCGAACTCCCCCTCAGAATCTTATCTGTCTCGATAAGATCGCCTCTCATTCTTCTAAACTCCAATGGGTACAGGGCCCAACCTGCTCAACCTCTCCTCACAAGACAAACCCCCTTCATCCCAGGAATCGGCCGAGTGAACCTTCTCTGAACGGCCTCCAGTGTGAGTCTGTCCCTCCTTAAGTCAGGAGACCAAAACTGTCCCCAGTGCTCCAGGTGCGGTCTCACCAACACCCTGTACAGTCGGAGCGAGACTCCCCGACCTTTATACTCCATCCCCCCTCGCAATAAAGGACAACATTTCACTTGCCTTCCCCAATCACTTGCTGCATCTGCACACCAACTTTTCCTGATTCATGTACCAGGACACCCAGATCCCTCCGCACCTCAGAGTTCTGCAGCTTATATATTTGAATAATATCCTGCTTTTGTATTCTTCCTGTCAAAGTGGACATTTTCCCCACGTGACACTCGGTCCCTTCACCCAAGTCATAAACACAGATCGCAAAGGGTTGACACATGCGTGGGATGTGAAGTATAGGGGTTGGCAGAAGGCATTGGATAGGGTGCCACAAGAGAGGCTTTTTCAGGATCATTGATGCAGCAGGGTCACAAAGCAATGTTTTTTTTGCGATGCAGGTCCGTGCCCAGGAGGTGAGACTCGTGACTCATGCAGCAGTCGGCTACGATGAGAACAAGTATATTCATGTCTCTCAAGCCACCAACAGCTTCCAACAAGCCATAGTGAGTGATCCCTCGTCCATCCGCAGCTCCCTCTCTTCCCCCATCCACTTGGACAGTCGACCAAACGCTGGAGGGTGGTAGGGGCTGGAGGAGGCTACAGAGATAGGGAGGGTTGTAGGGGCTGGAGGAGGTTACAGAGATAGGGAGGGTTGTAGGGGCTGGAGGAGGTTACAGAGATAGGGAGGGTTGTAGGGAGCTGGAGGAGGTTACAGAGATAGGGAGGGTTGTAGGGGCTGGAGGAGGTTACAGAGATAGGGAGGGTTGTAGGGGCTGGAGGAGGTTACAGAGATAGGGAGTGTTGTAGGGGCTGGAGGAGGTTACTGAGATAGGGAGGGTTGTAGGGGGCTGGAGGAGGTTACTGAGATAGGGAGTGTTGTAGGGGCTGGAGGAGGTTACTGAGATAGGGAGTGTTGTAGGGGGCTGGAGGAGGTTACAGAGATAGGGAGGGGAGTAGGGGCTGGAGGAGGTTACAGAGATAGGGAGTGTTGTAGGGGCTGGAGGAGGTTACTGAGATAGGGAGGGTTGTAGGGGGCTGGAGGAGGTTACAGAGATAGGGAGGGGTGTAGGGGCTGGAGGAGAGTACAGAGATACGGAGGGTTGTAGGGGCTGGAGGAGGTTACAGAGATAGGGAGTCTTGTTGGGGCTGGAGAAGGTTACAGAGATAGGGAGGGGTGTAGGGGCTGGAGGAGGTTACAGAGATTGGGAGAGTTGTAGGGGCTGGAGGAGGTTACAGAGATAGGGAGGGGTGTAGGGGGCTGGAGGAGGTTACAGAGATAGGGAGGGAGGGGGGGTGAGGGCCAAGGAGGGATTTGAAAACGAGGGTGAGAATGTGAAAATGGAGGCGTTGCCGGATCGGGAGCCGGTGTGGGGTCAGCGAGCGCAGGTGGGGGGGGGTGGTGAAGGGGACTCGGTGCGAGTTCGGACATGGCGGGGGCAGCAGAGCTTCAGACGAGGCAAAGCTTACGGAGGGTCGGGTGTGGGCGAGCGGTAGTCGAGCCCGGAGGGAACGAAGGCGCGGACGAGGGTTCCGGCGGCCGACCAGCTGAGATCGTGGAGGGGGGGGGTGGGGGCAGAGCGGGGAAAGGTCCACCCTCCCTTGCTTATCGTGACGTCTTTTCTCTTCCGTTCCAGGTCGCTACGAGGGTCGAGATTGTAGAAATACCGAACATGCTGCCCATCATCGTAGGGAGTTCCATCGGAGGCTTGGTCTTGCTGGCTGTCGTGGCTGGAATCCTTTATAAGGTAGGTGGGCACCAGGGTGCGTGGAGGGAGAGTGGGTCTGGGGGTGGGGGGAGATATGCCGGGATAGCCAGCCTCAGCGCCGGGGGTGGGAGCCGACGGGTTGAAGGGAGGGGATTCCTCTCAGCTCTGACTCCCCCCCACCCCCACCTACCCCACCCTCCATCTCATTTGCTCTGTCTCTTGCCAGGCCGGATTCTTCAAGAGGAGCTACAAGGAAAAGCTGGAGGAGGATGCCGACGACGATGGACCCGGCGGGTCCCCGATCGACGCTTCTGCCGACCCGGCCACCGCCTGAGGCCCGAGCCTGGGCCCGGGGAGCAGAGACGCGCGCGAGGAGTTGCTACTGCTGCTGCTGCTGCCGCCGCTAAAGCCACCACGGAAAAATCAAGAGGCTGCTGCACCGTCAAAAGGGAACAAGCGAAGAAAGGGAGTGGAAAGACTGTGGGGAGAGTGCGGGGAGTGCAGGGAGTGCGGGGAGGAGGGCAGGGAGGTTGTGGGGGGGGGAGGCGGGCGGAGCAGAGTGGGGGGGGTAAGGGGGTAGAACTGAGAGCTGAGGGAGCCTGGGTGCTGATCGTAAACATTGCCAAGCCCCCTTTTTAACGGGAGGGCCCTCACTCTCCCCGAGCCCCCCTTTTTAACGAGAGGGTCCTCACTCTCCCCGAGCCCCCCTTTTTAACGAGAGGGTCCTCACTCTCCCTGAGCCCTCTTTTAACGGGAGGGTCCTCACTCTCCCCGAGCCCTTTTTAACGGGAGGGTCCTCACTCTCCCCGAGCCCTTTTTAACGGGAGGGTCCTCACTCTCCCTGAGCCCCCTTTTAACGGGAGGGTCCTTACTCCCTGAGCCCCCTTTTAACGGGAGGGTCCTCACTCTCCCCGAGCCCTTTTTAACGGGAGGGTCCTCACTCTCCCCGAGCCCTTTTTAACGGGAGGGTCCTCACTCTCCCCGAGCCCTTTTTAACGAGAGGGTCCTCACTCTCCCCGAGCCCTTTTTAACGAGAGGGTCCTCACTCTCCCTGAGCCCTCTTTTAACGGGAGGGTCCTCACTCTCCCCGAGCCCCCCTTTTTAACAAGAGGGTCCTCACTCTCCCCGAGCCCCCCTTTTTAACAAGAGGGTCCTCACTCTCCCCGAGCCCCCCTTTTAACGGGAGGGTCCTCACTCTCCCCGAGCCCCCCTTTTAACGGGAGGGGCTTCTGGTTAACTCTGCCTGCGCCCAATTGGGACTACGGGGTGAGATTTCACACGGCGGAGTAGGTACTGCCACAACCAGCAAGTCGGTCACAGCTAGGATGTAAAGGCCCCCAATACGTCCTGACTTTCACGCAATAAACACCAAGAGTCCGCCTGCCTTCCCCAACCACCTGCTGCACCTGTGTACTAACTTCTCGTGACTCATGGTGACAGCGCCGCCCAAACCCACGACCTCTACCATCTAGAAGGACAAGGGAAGCAGACACACGGGGAACACCACCACCTGGAAGTTCCCCTCCGAGCCCCTCACCATCCCGACTTGGGAATATATCGGCCGTACCTTCACTGTGGCTGGGCCCAAATCCCGGAAGCCCCCTTCCTAACAGCGCCGTGGGTGTACCTACACCACACGGGGACTGCAGCGGCTGTTTCCTGAGGAACAGTAAGGGCAGTTATGACCGGTGTTCTGCCCAATATTTACCTCTCAGCCGGCCTCCCAGAGAAGAGGTCATCGCTGTTGCTCGTGGGAGCTTGCTGTGCACCAATTGCCTGCCGCGTTTCCGGCAACCCGCAGCTGCTTTTCGTTGGCTGCAAAGCATCCGAGATGCCCTGTGGCTGAAATGCTCTTAATAAATCCAGTCTCTTCCCCACCCCCCGCCAATCGGCCTGTGAATTTTTCCCCTTCCAGTGTTTCTCCGATTCCCCCATTCTGAGTGTTCCTATTGAATCTGCTCCCGTCGCCCTTTCAGACAGAACCTTCCAGATCACAACAACTCGCTGGGTCCCACAAAACCTTTCCCCATCACCCCCCACAACACTGCCCCCCAACCTTCATGAAAGTCCTGGCCCTGGGGGTCCTATAAACCCACGAGAGCAATGCCCTCAGTTTAACATCTCATCCAAAAGATGTGCCCTCCAGCGTTCCCTCAGCGCTGACCCTCCGACTGTGCGGTGCTCCCTCAGGGCTGATCCTCCGACTGTGCGGCGCTCCCTTAGGGCTGACCCTCCGACAGTGCGGCGCTCCCTCAGGGCTGACCCTCCGACAGTGCGGCTCTCCCTCAGCACTGACCCTCCGACAGTGCGGCGCTCCCTCAGCACTGACCCTCCGACAGTGCGGCGCTCCCTCAGGGCTGACCCTCCGACAGTGCGGCTCTCCCTCAGCACTGACCCTCCGACAGTGCGGCGCTCCCTCAGGGCTGACCCTCCGACAGTGCGGCTCTCCCTCAGCACTGACCCTCCGACAGTGCGGCGCTCCCTCAGTGCTGACCCTCCGACAGTGCGGTGCTCCCTCAGCACTGACCCTCCGACAGTGCGGTGCTCCCTCAGGGCTGACCCTCCGACAGTGCGGCGCTCCCTCAGCACTTACCCTCCCACAGTGCGGCGCTCCCTCAGTGCTGACCCTCCGACAGGGCAGCCTTCCCTCAGTACTGACCCTCCGACAGGGCGGCGCTTCCTCAGCACTGACCCTCCGACAGGGCGACCTTCCCTCAGTACTGACCCTGCGACAGGGCGGCGCTTCCTCAGTACTGACCCTCCGACAGGGCGGCTCTCCCTCAGTACTGACAACCAGGAAGTGTTGGCCTGGATAACAGGTCTCTGGAGTGCATGGGGAAACGAAGGTCCAGGGCGTGCGTTCGTTCACAGCGGCTGCACGTAAAGGTTACCCCTCGTTGTCAGGCTGCGGTATTTTGCAGGCTTCTCAGTCTCTGCTGCACAACTGCAGAACTCCTCTGTCAAAACTGGAATTTTCAATGTCAACAGTCACGGCTCAGTTCTGGCCTACCGCCAATGGTGGCGCTGTGGGGGCGGGTTTTCTCCTTCTCCTCCTCCCCTGCGAGCAGCAGTGAACACGGCAAAAAAAGGGCCTTTATGTAAATATATATTTTAATACACTCAGTGTACATGTATCATGATATTATTACGGGACAATGATTAAGTTTCTGATCATTTGGCACATAAAGGATTTGACAAAAGCAGACGTTAGTTCAAGATGGGGTTGCAAGGGGCGTTCGGGCATGACTCTGGGTTGGCTTTCGCCTGCACATGCCCTCCGCCGCACAAACCCTGGTCCCTCTGAAACACCCGTGCTCGCTCCATTCCCTGTCGTGGCTCCGACGCCCACCACCCCCTGGTCACTCTCGTTCATGCCCCTCTTTCCGGCTCTCCACCACCACCACCCCACCCCGGTCACTCCCTGCCCGAGTCGGTCAAGGGCGATCCACCACCTGCACCACGCCAGGCCTTCCCCGACACACCCCACTCGCCGCTCACCCTGGACCCCCTCCCTCAATCACTCCCCCCGGACCCCATGGCAACCCCTCCCACAATCACGCCCGCGGGATCTCCCTCTCTCAATCGCTCCCACCCAGTCCCCCAAGGACCCGCCCCCGCAACCCCGACAATCACTCCCACAATCATCCACCCTCCCATGATTACCCCGCCTCTCCTGCAATTACTCCTCCCCTCCCCGCACCCCGGCAAACCGCGGTTAAGATCCGGCAAGGGACTCCGGGCTCGGTCACTCCTGCTTGCCCTTCTCTTGTTGCCAGCTGCTATTGAGGTGGACCAGCCTCTTGTAGTTGAGGACGAACAGCAGCAAGTTGAGGGCGTAGGTGGTGACACAGACGAGGCAGAAGTCGTGCAGGACAAAGAAGAGCACGTAGGCGAGGTACAGCGAGCCCGCCAACGACACAACCGAGGAGGCAGCGAGGACGATGGCCGCCATGGCGCTCTCTGTCAAACCTGGGTGGGGTGGGGGTGGGGGGGGGGGCATGGGGAGAGAAACGCAGGAGTTAGTGACAGCACCCAGCAAAACACAGGCACAGAATACAGGGTACTCGTACACGGACTGGTGTCTCTCAGGCCCCTCTCTCTTAGGGAGATATCTACACACTGACTGGTGTCTCTCAGTCCCTCTCTCTCTCAGAGAGATATCTGTACACTGACTGGTGTCTCTCAGTCCCCTCTCTCTCAGGGAGATATCTGTACACTGACTGGTGCCTCTCAGTCCCTCTCTCTCAGGGAGATATCTGTACACTGACTGGTGTCTCTCAGTCCCCTCTCTCTCAGGGAGATATCTGTACACTGACTGGTGTCTCTCAGTCCCCTCTCTCTCTCAGTGAGATATCTGTACACTGACTGGTGTCACTCAGTCCCTCTCTCTCTCAGGGAGATATCTGTACACTGACTGGTGTCTCTCAGTCCCCTCTCTCTCTCAGGGAGATATCTGTACACTGACTGGTGTCTCTCAGTCCCCTCTCTCTCTCAGTGAGATATCTGTACACTGACTGGTGTCACTCAGTCCCTCTCTCTCTCAGGGAGATATCTGTACACTGACTGGTGTCTCTCAGTCCCCTCTCTCTCAGGGAGATATCTGTACACTGACTGGTGTCGCTCAGTCCCCTCTCTCTCAGGGAGATATCTGTACACTGACTGGTGTCGCTCAGTCACCTCTCTCTCTCAGGGAGATATCTGTACACTAACTGGTGTCTCTCAGTCCCTCTCTCTCAGGGAGACATCTGTACACAGACTGGTGTCTCTCAGTCCCCTCTCTCTCTCAGGGAGATATCTGTACACTGACTGGTGTCTCTCAGTCCCTCTCTCTCTCAGGGAGATATCTGTACACTGACTGGTGTCTCTCCGTCCCCTGTCTCTCAGGGAGATATCTGTACACTGACTGGTGTCTCTCAGTCCCCTCTCTCTCTCTCAGGGAGATATCTGTACACTGACTGGTGTCTCTCAGTCCCTCTCTCTCAGGGAGATATCTGTACACTGACTGGTGTCTCTCAGTCCTCTCTCTCTCAGGGAGATATCTGTACACTGACTGGTGTCTCTCAGTCCCTCTCTCTCTCAGGGAGATATCTGTACAGTGACTGGTGTTTCTCAGTCCCATCTCCCTCTCAGGGAGATATCTGTACACTGACTGGTGTCTCTCAGACCCCTCTCTCTCAGGGAGATATCTGTACACTGACTGGTGTTTCTCAGTCCCATCTCCCTCTCAGGGAGATATCTGTACACTGACTGGTGTCTCTCAGTCACCTCTCTCTCAGGGAGATATCTGTACACTGACTGGTGTCTCTCAGTCCCCTCTCTCTCAGGGAGATATCTGTACACTGACTGGTGTCTCTCAGTCCCCTCTCTCTCAGGGAGATATCTGTACACTGACTGGTGTCTCTCAGTCCCCTCTCTCTCAGGGAGATATCTGTACACTGACTGGTGTCTCTCAGTCCCCTCTCTCTCAGGGAGATATCTGTACACTGACTGGTGTCTCTCTGTCCCCTCTCTCTCAGGGAGATATCTGTACACTGACTGGTGTCTCTCAGCCCCCTCTCTCTCAGGGAGATATCTGTACACTGACTGGTGTCTCTCCGTCCTCTCCCTCAGTGCCCACCTCTCTCCTGCACCCAAATAAGTCTGACAGAAGCAGAATGGAGAGAAGACGTTCCTTACTCAGGAGAACTTGGAGGAGGTAGAAGACGAGTCCGTACACGCTGTTGGGCTGGTTTAAGATACTGTCGTGCCCCACCAGGGCTCCCAGCAGCCCGAAACCTCGGCCCCACCTGCAACACAAAGAGCCGTCAGCCGGCGAAGAGGAGGGTTCCTTTGGCGTGCTCTCCGTCACGTCCCGAAGCCCTGAAAGGAACCACGGCAGCGGCCATCTCACCAGCACCTTACCAAGGGTCCACCGGGGAGACGGTCAGCGATGGGCAGCATCCCCCGAGACAGACACAGAGGGGAAAAGAAACAAAAAGATTCACGTTCCACTCGCTCTCCCGGGCGCCCGCACACACCCAGACCTGATCTGTGTTAACCTGGGCAGGCCGTCGCGGAACAGGTTACAGCGCAGAGGGGTGCTGTTCAGCCCGTCGAGCCTGTGCTGGCCCTTTTTCAAGAGCAACTCGCCTCGTTCCACTCCCCCCGCCTTCTCCCCCTTTCCCCTGCCCATTCCTCCTTTCCCGGTAACAATCCCATTCCCTCTCGAACCCCTCGATTGACCCTCCCTCCCCCACACTCTCAGGCAGCGCGTTCCAGATCCTAACCCCTCGATTGACCCTCCCTCCCCCACACTCTCAGGCAGCGCGTTCCGGACCCTAACCCCTCGATTGACCCTCCCTCCCCCACACTCTCAGGCAGCGCGTTCCGGACCCTAACCCCTCGATTGACCCTCCCTCCCCCACACTCTCAGGCAGCGCGTTCCGGACCCTAACCCCTCGATTGACCCTCCCTCCCCCACACTCTCAGGCAGCGTGTTCCAGATCCTAACCCCTCGCTGTGTGAAAAAGTTTCTCCTCGTGTCTCCGTCGCTCCTTTTACCCATCGCCTTCAATCCGTGTCCCTCTGCTTCTCCATCCTTCCCCAAATGGGAACAGTTTCTCCTCATCCACTCTCTCCCAGACCCCCTCGTGATTTTGAACATCTCGATCAAATCTCCTCTCGACCTTCTCTTCTCCGAGGAGAACAGTCCCAACTTCTCCAATCTATCCACGTCACTGAAGTTCCTCATCCCTGGAACCATTGTCGTGAATCTTTTCCTCACTCTCTCTCTCTCTCTCTCTCTAATTCCCTCACATCCTTCCTAAAGTGCGGAGCCCAGAACTGGACACAATTCTCCGGCTGAGGCTGAACTAGTGTCTTAGATAAGTTCAACATAACCTCCTTGCTCTTGTACTCTACGCCCATGTTAAAATAAAGCCCAGGATAACATATACCTTATTAACAACTCTCCCACCCTGTCCTGCCAACTTCAATGATTTATACACGTATAGAAAATAGGAGGCGGCCATTCGGCCCTTCGAGCCTGCTCCACCATTCAATATGATCATGGCTGATCCTCTATCTCAACGCCGTACTCCCGCTCTCTCTCCATACCCCTTGACACCTTTAGAGCCCAGAAATCTGTCTATTTCCTTCTTGAATCTATTCCGTGACTTGCCCTCCACAGCCCTCTGTGTTAGAGAATTCCACAGGTGCACCACCCTCTGAGTGAAGAAGTTTCTCCTCGTCTCAGTCTTAAATGGTCTACCCCGTATCCCGAGACTGTGACCCCTTGTTCTAGACCCCCCCCAGCCAGAGGGAACATCACCCCGGCGTCCAGTCTGTCCATCCCTGTCAGAATTTTATATGTTTCAGTGAGATCCCCCCTTCTCGTTCATCTAAACTCCAGCGGATACTGGCCTGGTCGGCCCGATCTCTCCTCACACGACCATCCCGCCATCCCAGGAATCAGTCGCTGCGCTCCCTCTACGGCAAGTATATCCTTCCTTAGGCAAGGAGACCAAAACTGCACACACTACTCCAGATGTGGTCTCACCAAGGCCCCTGTACAGCTGCGGTAAGACGCCCTTGCTCCTGTACTCAAGTCCTCATATACCCCCAGGACCTTCAGTTTCTGCCCCACCTTTAGAAACTGTACCCTTTATCTTCTACTGTGTCTCCACGTTCACATTTCCCCATACTGAACTGCATCTGCCACTTGTCCGCCCACCCACCCCGCCGACCCGTTAGCTCTACACTGTCCTCCTCACCACGTTGCCAGGCTTTGGATCGCCCGTAACATTTCAAAACTACGCGCCCTCAGGAGGAGCGAGGGTCCCGCCACCTGCAGAACTCCACCGCCACTCCAGGCCGGGAGACGCCCATTAAACACTGCCCTCCAGTTCCTGAAACCATTCCCGTAAACCTCGGCGCAAGCAGGTGAACTGGGACCATCGCACGCATTCACGCCCCCCCACATCCCCCACCCCACCCCTACCCCCGACGAGACGTGTAGTGGCCAGAGGTCTTGCGGCTACAATCTCCTGACTGCCCTGACAAGCTCGCTCCTCTCCACCCCCAAGCCCCCACCTCCCCAGTCTGTTCAACCACACAGCTCCGCCCGCTCCCTGGTTCTGTTCTTCATAGAGGCAGCAGGCTTCCAAACAAAGCCAAGCTCCCAGCGCCCATCGCTGCAAGTAATTCTGAGGATTGATGCGGGTGCTCAAAGCCAGCCCAGGAGGGAGTTGAGGCCCAGTACCTCACCTCAGGGCAAGCGATCCCAATGATTTCTGATCGCCAGGGAGGGGGAGGGAGAGGCAAAGAGATGGGGAGGGAGAGAGACAGATAGAACAAGAGAGAGAGAGAGGGAGGGAAAGAATGAGTGAGAGAGAGAGAGAGGAGGAGACAGAGGGGAGAGAATGAGAGAGGCAAGGGGAGGAGAGAGAGCGTAACAGAGAGGATGTGCCAACTATGGTAGGTAGGTCAGGTATTTCTCAGGTGTCAGTGCTGACTCGATGGGCTGAAGGGCCTCTTCTGCACTGTGCAATTTTGTGAGAGGGAGGGAGAGAATGAGACAGGAGAGAGAGAGAGACAGAGAGCAAGGGAAACAGAGGGGAAGGCAGAGAAGGAGACAGAGAGGGGGAAGAGGGAGGGAGGGAGAGAGAGAGAGGGGGTGAGGGAGAGAGAGAGACAGAGGGAGAGAAGCAGACAGAGAGGCTGAAAGGGAGTGAGAGAGAAACACAAAGACAGAGATGGAGAGGGAAGGGGATGAGAGAGAGGAGGAGGGGAAGAGGAGGACAGTGAGAAGGAGGGAGAGAGGAGAGAGAGGAGAGAGCGAACAGAGAGGAGGGAGGGAGCGACAGAGACAGACAGAGAGTAGGAAAGAGAGAGGGAGACTGAGGAGAGAGAAAGGGTGCGAGAGAAATAGAGATAGAGAGGGAGAAAGATGTGCCAACTATGGTGGGAGCTGCTAAAATGACAACTGCGGGCTGGAGCCGGAATCAATCAGTGCAACGGGGGGGATTGGTGACCCCGGCCAAGGCTCCGACGTAGCTAACTTTAATCCAGCCCCCTGACCCATTGCTTTGTGAATCACGTGAATAAATTTCACGGCATCGATCACCGCCTCTTGTCCGGTGTCTCATTTCCCACTCGGGTCGGCGCGTCAACCTATTGACTGAGGTGGTGGTGAGGGGAGGGGAGGTCAGAAAACGGCTGGGCAACGGTGAGGTCTTGCCGCTCTAACATAGTGACCCTCACAGGATCGGAGCTGACAGCCAATGTCCCAGGATGGGCTATCAGTATCCCTGGGAATGACCTGTACCACTGGCAGGGCACAGCCACCAGAGGTGACAGGACTGTCGCATACAGTCAGGAGGGGCTGGCTCTGGATGTCTCCAACACTGAGCTCAGATTCCATGATGTCTCAAGGTTTTGGTAGGAGTGACCACCGCACTGTCGGAGGGTCAGTGCTGAGGGAGCGCCGCGCTGTCGGAGGGTCAGCGCTGAGGGAGCGCCGCGCTGTCGGAGGGTCAGCGCTGAGGGAGCGCCGCGCTGTCGGAGGGTCAGCGCTGAGGGAGTGCCGCGCTGTCGGAGGGTCAGCGCTGAGGGAGCGCCGCGCTGTCGGAGGGTCAGCGCTGAGGGAGCGCCGCGCTGTCGGAGGGTCAGCGCTGAGGGAGCGCCGCGCTGTCGGAGGGTCAGCGCTGAGGGAGCGCCGCACTGTCGGAGGGTCAGCGCTGAGGGAGCGCCGCACTGTCGGAGGGTCAGCGCTGAGGGAGCGCCGCACTGTCGGAGGGTCAGTACTGAGGGAGTGCAGCACTGTCGGAGGGTCAGTGCTGAGGGAGTGCCGCACTGTCGGAGGGTCAGTACTGAGGGAGTGCCGGGCTGTCATAGGCGCCATGTTTTGCCTGTGCTTTAAACCCCATGCCCTGCCTTCTCAGGCGGGTTGTAAACACCCCTGGGCCACAACCGAAGAAGCGGTGGGGGAGCAGAATGGAATTCTGCCCGACCGAATCGCTGGCGTCTGTGGGAGCTTGCTGTGCGCTAAATGGGCATCGCCTTCCCGTGGGTGCGGTCTCCGCCACATCCTGGAGAGTGCATCACTGGCTGCCGAGCGCCAAGGAAATCCTGAGGTGGCAAAAGGCTATATATAAATGAAATTTCATTTTTAGATTACACCAGCATTTGCAAGGCTGTACGTCAAAAAAAAATTAAAATGACATTTATCTTGAAACCATGCAGCTTATTCTTTTTAAAATATAAGGATGGAAGGAGGGAAAAATATTTTGAGTTAAAATAGAGCTTTTTATGCGCCAGTTACCTCAAGCCAGGTTGAAGGGGGCGGGGCTGGTGTAAGGCGACGTGGCTGAATCCCCTTGATTCGGGTTGGGTGGGAGTGCGTGCCGGCTGTCCAATCAGAGGAAGCGGCCGCTTGACAGGCAGGTCCAATGTCCAATCGGGTGTGCGAGGGCACACGTGGACAACAGCAGAGGGCGCGTGAAGGGAGGAGGAGGGGCGGGTTCGTTGACGTGGCGGGTGCCGGCGTGCAAGGCAAGGGGCGCATCGAAAGGTGGGCGGGATACGGCTGACGGGCGGGTCAGCGAACCAACGGGGGCGCGGGAGGCCGCGGACGGCCACGTGGCGCATGCGGACCAATGGCAGCGCACGGCCGGCGGAACGCGGTTGACCGACGGGCGAGCGGACCAATAGGCGCGCGCGATTCACAGGACCGGCTTGACGGGCGGGCCAATTGGAGCGCCGTGTGGGCGGTCAAGCAGCGGAACAGAGCCAAGTGAAGTTGCGGACCAATGAGGGGGCCAAGGGGGCAGGACGGGCCTGACGGGAGAGCGCGTGGGCCAATGAGAGCTGAGGGCGGGTGGTTCGGTACCGATGGGCAGCCGAACGAGCCAATCGGAGAAAGGGCTGCCTTGACGGATAGACGTGCGGGCCAGTGAGGGGTGACCTCTGCGCCCGCCTCCACCTTTCAAACCCAATGAACCCACCCCGCTTTACCGGGAGGTGAAGACTTTGGAGCAGCTGATTGACTCGCTGAGGTCGCACATGGCCCGATAGGTTGCGTCCCGCTCCTTGGAGGTCTCGACGTGGAAGGCGTAGACCGACAGCACCAGGCCCAGGCCACAGGCCAGCCAGCGGACCCAGGTCTCCCACCTCGGCGCCGCCGCCGCCATCTTGCCCAGCCGTAACTAAGCGGCAGGGGGAGGCGGCGACGTCATGGCGCGCCGTGCGTGATGACGTCAGCGCCCAACGTGTCTATCCATTGGCCGAGCGGCGGCGTCGCCGCGCAGTAGCCTCTGGGAAATGTAGTTTTTCTATTAACCACCCCACCCAAGTCCATTTTGGGCCCATTGCGGGGGTCCAACAGGTGAAACTTGGGATCATCCCAGAAGGATGTTGCCCCGGCTCCTGACTCACAGAATGGCCATAGCTCCCCGTGGGGAGTTTTTTTTTCCCCATCTCGCACTCATCAGCACAAAATCCAAGAATGCCAAATTTCATCTCGCCCCCCCCACCCCCAAAAATCAGGACAAACCCAAGAACACCAAATTTCAAAGGATCACCAAGGTTTATAATTACAGGAGAAAACGCATGCTGATCTGTTGGCAAGTCAACTCCCCGGCGATATCCAAAAAGTCGCAGGTTTTGAGCATGTCGCTTTCCTTTGCAGGGAACGGTCTCACCCGCCATGTGAACGTATGCCGCTTCGAGCGAGCGTAAAGCACACCACATTACGAGCTCGGCCGAATATCTTCAATTTAAGATAATGTGCATGCGAGTGGGAAGGATAATAATCCAATTCCTCCTTGAAAGCCTCGATTTGACCCCGCCTCCCCCACACTCTCCAGCAGCACATTCCAGATCCTAACCCCTCGATTGACCCTCCCTCCCCCACACTCTCCGGCAGCACATTTCAGATCCTAACCCCTCGCTGCGAGGAAAAAGTTTCTCCTCGTTTCTCCGTCGCTCCTTTTACTGATCGCCTTCGATCCGTGTCCCTCTGCTTCTCGATCCTTCCCCCATTGGGAACAGTTTCTCCTGATCCACTCTGCCCCAGACCCCCTCACGATTTTGAACATCTCGATCAAATCTCCTCTCGACCTTCTCTTCTCCGAGGAGAACAGTCCCAACTTCTCCCATCGATCCACGTCACTGAAGTTCCTCGTCCCTGGAACCATTCTCGTGAATCTTTCCCGCACTCTCTCCAATGCCTTCGCACCCTTCCTAAAGTGCGGTGCCCAGGAGTAGACGCAATACTCCAGCTGAGGCCGAGCCAGGATTGTTTTTTTATTACAAGTCCATCATAACCTCCTTGCCTTCATCCTCCATGCCCCTTTGAGTAGAAGCCAAGGATTCTGGGGCATGTAGTTCCCCTGATGGTAACCAGTAGGTGTAATGGCGGGAGAGGAACTACAACTCCCAAAGCCCCACTGGTCGCCCCGTGACGTGATTATTGACATGCACATGGTTGAGCATCCTCCCCGCCCGGTGAATCGGTGCGCATGCGCTGGCCTGGAGCCAATGGCATTCTGGGGGTTGTCGTCCACGCAGTTTGGCGTGAGGGAAATGGCGCCGGAAGATACTACAACCCCCACAACACCCTGCGCGTCTAACAGGCCAGCTGAAAATCGAACCTAATTTTTTTTAAGATTTTCCAACCTTGAATTAAATTTTGACCCGAACCAGAAAATCAACATAAAGAAACGGTTTTTAAAAGTCTGCATGAATAATTCTTTTTCGGTTACCAAGGCGTTCAACTCAGGGCTTTGCTGGAACCCGAGGCCCCGCCCTCCCTTATTTTAGTTGCCCACAGGCCATTGGTTAGCGTCCGGGTTCCCATGCGTCCGATTGGCTAATACGCCTGTCTGTTAAAGGCTGACGTCAGGTCCCGCTTCCTTCAGAAGAACCGCCCAGCTATTGTCTAGCGTCACCGCCGCGCTACCTGCGATTGGTCGGATGGTTTCTCCAATAGGACTGGTCCTGTCACGCGCATCCCAGAACGGGGGCGGTGTCGAAGGCCATTGGCCCGTTTTTCCGGTACCTGGTCTCCGATTGGATATTCCGCCCGTCCATCATGATTGTTAACACCGCCCCTCTGCCTTCAAACGATGTCACCAGCTCCCGCCCCTTCTCATTTACATAACGGACGAAGGGGGGGGGGGGCGTCGCCGATCATTGGTCAGCCTCCAGAACGCCAGGCAGGCGGTTGGACAGCCCGCCAGCCCCGCCCCTTTGCCTCCGCCCATAGGTCGGCGTCGGCCGGCCGTGCGCTTTGATTGGGCCGAGGGCGCCGTCAGTCAGACTGGGGGCGGGAAGGAGGCGGAGCCGGTTGGTAAGTTGAGCCGCTTTATCCAAACAATGATGGCGGCGGAGGGAGCGGCGCTGGGGCACTGAAGGAGGGAAGCAAGAAGCTAGCGGGCCCGCCTCTTTCTCTATGTGTCCACGGGAGACGGGTAAGCGACGCCGAGGGAAAACAATGTCGGGTGAGGGGGGAGATAATAGCGTCATTAGCCAATCACTGGGGGCACAATGGGGTCGTTAGCCAATAACTGGGGGGACAATGGGATCGTTAGCCAATCACTGGGTGGGGGGGACAATGGGGTCGTTAGCCAATCACTGGGGGGAAAGTGGAGTCGTTAGCCAATCATTGGGAGGACAATGGCACCACCAACCCAATCATGGGGGGGAGGAGATAATTGAGCTATTAGCCAATCATTGGAAGGATAGCGGGACCATCAGCCAATCATTGGGGGGGGTGGTGAGATAATAGTCATTAGCCAGTCATTGAAGGGGTGGGGGGGGAAACAATGGTGTCATTAGCCAATCACTGGGGGGAAGAGATAATAGAGTTATTAGCCAATCCTTGAGGTGGCAGTGGGACAATCAGCCAATCATGGGTGGAGGGGGAGATAATAGAGTCATCAGGCAATCATTGGGGGGGACAATGGCACCATCAGCTAATCATAGAGGGGGGGAGAGAATAGAGTAATTAGCCAATCAGTGGGGATACAATGGCGTCAATAGCCAATCATTGGTTGGGGGGGAACAATGGGACCATGAGCCAATCACTGGGAGGGAATAATGGGACTAGCAGCCAATCATAGGGAGTGGAACAATGGGACCATCAGCCAATGATTAGGGGTGGTGGAATAACAGAATCATTAGCCAATCATCGTGGGGGACAATGGGACCATCAGCCAATCATTCGGGGGGTGGGAAATCAATGGGACCATCAGCCAATCACTTGGGGGGGGGGGGAAACAAGGGAGTCATCAGCCAATCATTGGGGGGCAATGGGAGCATTAGCCAATCATTGGGGGGCAATGGGAGCATTAGCCAATCATTGGGGGGCAATGGGAGCATTAGCCAATCATTGGGGGGCAATGGGAGCATTAGCCAATCATTGGGGGGCAATGGGAGCATTAGCCAATCATTGAGGGGGACAATGGAAACATCAGCTAATCGTTGGGGGAGGGGGGTTAAAGGGTCATCAGCCTGACACTGGGAGTTAAATGGTGCAGGCTAAATGGGCATTAGCCAGTCATTGGTAGCCGAGTGGAGTGAGGCACAGGTAAATCAAAGGCAGGGGATTCCTCTATCTGACCCTCCATGAACATCCCTTGGAGCCCTTTGAGATCAAGAAACCTGCCCATCTCAGCCTTAAATACAATCGACAGCCAAGCACAACCTCAGAGACTTTCAAAGATTCACAACCCACTGGGTGAAGAAATTTCTGCTCATCTCAGCATTTCACCTCATGCCGTTCTCCTGCCTTCTCCCCGTAACCCTGCACATTGTTTCCTTTCGAATAATCATCCCATTTCCCTCTTGAAAGCCTCGATTGACCCCGCTTCCCCCACACTCTCGGGCAGCGCATTCCAGATCCTGAACCCTCGCTGCGTGAAAAAGTTTCTCCTCGTGTCTCCGTCGCTCCTTTTACCCATCGCCTTCAATCTGGGTCCCTCTGCTTCTCCATCCTTCCGCCAATGGGAACAGTTTCTCCCTATCTGCTCTGTCCCAGATCCCTCGTGATTAAGAACACCTCGATCAAATCTCATCACCGCCGTCTCTTCTCCAAGGGAGAGAGTCCCAACTTTCCCAATCTATCCACGTCACTGAAGTTCCTCATCCCTGGAATCGTTCTCGTAAACCTCTTCTGCACTCTCTCCAAAGCCTAAAGTGCAGTGCCCAGAACTGGACACAATACTGCAGCTGAGGTTGAACTAGTGTCTTATATAAGTTTAACTTGATCTTGTACTCAATGCCCCTATTAATAAAGCCCAGGATACTGTCTGCTTTATTAACCGCTCTCTCAACCTGTCCTGCCACCTTCAATGATTTATTCACAAATACCCCCAGCTCCCTCTACTGCTGCACCCATTTCGTTTTACTGCATCTGCTGCTCTCCCAATGCCGTCTCCTCTACATTGGAGAGACCAGACGCAGACTGGGTGACCGCTTTGCGGAATACCTCCGGTCTGTCCGCAAGCATGACCCAGACCTCCCTGTCGCTTGCCATTTCAACACCCCACCCTGCTCTCATGCCCACATGTCCGTCCTTGGCCTTGCTGCATTGTTCCAGTGAAGCTCAACGCAAACTGGAGGAACAGCACCTCATCTTCCGACTAGGCACTTTACAGCCTTCCGGACTTAACATTGAGTTCAACAACTTCAGACCGTGAACTCTCTCCTCCATCTTTACCCCTTTTCGATCCAACTTTTTTTTGTGTGTATTAATTTTTTAATATTTTTTTAATTTTGTTTCGTTTATTTTAACATTTTTTTGTCCTCTTTCTCCAAACCCCCTCCCATCTGTCACTTGTTTCCATGTTGTGCTTTCGCAGAGCGCTGACCCTTGCTCTGCTATTTACACACTCTGCTATCTTACCTTTACGCCTCTATCAACACTTTCTTTAGTCTTTAACACCACCATTAACGCTCCCTTTGCCTTGTGTCCTGAGCTCCCACAGGACCTGACCTCCTATCTTGCTCCACCCCCCCCTCTTAAACAGTATAAAATCCATCACGTTTCTGTTCCCCTTTAGCTCTGAAGAGGAGTCCGACAGACTCGAAACGTGAACCCTTGTTTCTCTCTCCACGGATGCTGCCCGGAATGTTCCAGCATTTTCTGTGTTTAATTCAGATTTCCAGCGTCTGCCCCACCTACTTCCTGCCAGAATGCATCACCTCACGTTTCGCTGCATTCAACCTCTCGTTAAACTCCGGGGAATATCAACCCAACTCTCCTCATCCCTCTCATCTCCGGAACCAGCCTTGTGAACCTTCTTTCCACTCCCTCAAGGGCAAGGTTGTCCTTTCTTGGGTAAAGAGACCAAATCTGTGTGGAGTACTCCCCTGTACGATTGTACAGAGACTTCACCTTTTACACTCCAATCCCTTTGTCAAGGCCAACAGGCCATTTACCTTTCTGATTGCTGGCTGTACCTTCATGTTAACTTTCTGGATGCAAACCCCTTTCCCAGTCCCCGACCATCTGCAGGGAATATCCCTTTTTAACGACCAAACTGGATAACCTTGCGCGTTCCCACGTACTGCGCCGTCGGCCGTGTTCTTCACTGCTCACCCAACCTACCGACGCCCTCTCGGCGGGCTCCGTCCCGCTTTGCTTTGCCGCACCAAACTTCACATCGTCGGCAAACCTGGATGGCGTCGGCAGGAAATCCGGTGCCGGTGCGACGCCAGGCGCCGAGGCCATGCGTCCTAACGATCGGCCAATCGGATCAAACAGCCATGTCCGTCCGGTTGTCCGTACACGCGCTCGTGAGAGAGAAAAAAAACCCCCAAAACAAAACGTCGACTGCGAGGTGTGATTCCGCGATTGGACAGCACTTGCTGAAGAACCCCGAGTGCGCTGAAAGCAACACTAACAGCCACTTTAAGGTAATCAGACGAGCTCGTCGCGCAGCTCATTTATACGTGCTCGAAGCGACGAACATTCATAATTCAGGGACCCATCCTCTGCAAACAAAAGAAACCCTGCGCAGGCCGAATTTTCGAATTGACTGGGAGCTTGGGGAGCCGGGAGCTCCCGGTTGCCCTCTCTGTGGCCAACGCCTTGGCCGATCAGCCCACTCTTTTCTCCCGTTGTGCACCTTCTCGTCAGCCTTTGAAATTTGGCATTCTCGTGTTTGTCCTGGCGACGGCAAGTCGGAAAGATGTGGCAATGCACCTCCCTTCTCAGCGTCTATCCGCCTGAGTAATTTATAGAGATTTAAGTAGCTGAGGCCCCAGCACTGATCCCTGTGATACCCCACAAGCTAAAGCCCGCCCACTTGAAAATGCCCCCTTTACCCCATCTCTCTATTTGCTGCCCATTAACCGACCCTCAATCCGTGCTAATACACGACCTCTCATTTTATGTCATCGTCTCGTGGCACCTCATCAAATGCTTTTCAAAGATCAAAGGACACCACATCTACTGGTTCCCCCTTATCCATCCTGATAGTTATATCCCCCATTTTCCCTCCCCCCTCCTTTCTTAAATTATGGGATGACATTTGTTTCCTTTCAACCCTTGTTCTCGTATCTAGAGGATCCTGGAAATTCGAAGCTAGTGTTTCTAGCTATCTCTGCAAACTGCCCCCTTTAAAACTCTACGGTGCAGATGATCGAGCCCATGGGTCTTGTCGTCACTCAGTCCCCCGATTGCTTATTCTGATCTCCCGCCGTTCCCCAATCTGGGTTTCCCTGTTGCTTCCGGAGTGTTTTCGATGTCTCCTACGGTAGAGCGAGCTGACTCTGAGATTGGACAGCATTTGCTGAATAATCCTCAGTGTGCCAAAAAGTATGCTGTCCGCCAATTTAAGATTGTCGGTCGGCCTCACAGGTTGGCGCTTTCGGCCGGGCTGGGAGCTACATATATTAATACACGGGGCCCTGTTCTTTGCAGACAGAACATGTACACACACTGAGCCTGTTGCACTTAAACAATATAAGTGACAGCCATTCGCTGGTTCATTCCTCAGGGCAATGCCTAAACCAAGCAGAATCAAGCTGCCAGGTTTAAAGTTCAAACAATGCTTGGCAGTTAACTGTCTGTCACCATCAACTGGTGCATTCTCCATAGCAACGCCCCCCACCAATCAGAGTCCACTTGCCAACCAATCAGCACTCTCTCCTCACAAAGTAGTTGTTTCCCCTGACATTGGTATTCTTGCGATTGTCCTGATGCGTGCAGGAGGAAAAGACTCGACAACATCTCTGCCATTTCCCCGCTCCCCGTCGTAATTTCCCCTGACCCGGCCCACAGTTGCATTTGCTCATCTTGAACACCTCCTGCTGGTAACGGGCTTTTTCTCTGGGATGTCTGCGCCTCAGCGAGGCATCACCGTCGAACAAGTGCGGGCAAAACTCCCGTCGGATCAACTTGGGTGGAGTAGACGACGTGTCCAGACAGCCAGCACTGAGGGAGCGCCGCGCTGTTGGAGGGTCGGCGCTGAGGGAGGGTCAGTGCTGAGGGAGCGCCGCACTGTCGGAGGGTCAGTGCTGAGGGATCGTCGCACTGTCTGGGGTCAGTACTGAGGGAGTGCCGCACTGTCGGAGGGTCAGTACTGAGGGATCGTCGCACTGTCTGGGGTCAGTACTGAGGGAGTGCCGCACTGTCGGAGGGTCAGTGCTGAGGGAGCGCCGCACTGTCGGAGGGTCAGTACAGAGGGAGCGCCGCACTGTCGGAGGGTCAGTACTGAGGGAGCGCCGCACTGTCGGAGGGTCGGTACTGAGGGAGCGCCGCACTGTCGGAGGGTCAGTACTGAGGGAGCGCCGTACTGTCGGAAGGTCAGTACTGAGGGATCGTCGCACTGTCTGGGGTCAGTACTGAGGGAGTGCCGCACTGTCGGAGGGTCAGTACTGAGGGAGCGCCGCACTGTCGGAGGGTCAGTACTGAGGGAGCGCCGCACTGTCTGGGGTCAGTACTGAGGGAGCGCCACACTGTCTGGGGTCAGTACTGAGGGAGTGCCGTACTGTCTGGGGTCGGTACTGAGGGAGTGCCGCACTGTCTGGGGTCGGTGCTGAGGGAGCGTCGCACTGTCGGAGGGTCGGTGCTGAGGGAGTGCCGCACTGTTGGAGGGTCAGTACTGAGGGAGCGCCGCACTGTCGGAGGGTCAGTACTGAGGGAGCGCCGCACTGTCGGAGGGTCAGTACTGAGGGAGCGCCGCACTGTCGGAGGGTCAGTACTGAGGGAGCGCCGCACTGTCGGAGGGTCAGTACTGAGGGAGCGCCGCACTGTCGGAGGGTCAGTACTGAGGGAGCACCGCACTGTCGGAGGGTCAGTGCTGAGGGAGAGCCGCACTGTCGGAGGGTCAGTACTGAGGGAGCGCCGCACTGTCGGAGGGTCAGTACTGAGGGAGCGCCGCACTGTCGGAGGGTCAGTACTGAGGGAGCGCCGCACTGTCGGAGGGTCAGTACTGAGGGAGCGCCGCACTGTCGGAGGGTCAGTACTGAGGGAGCGCCGCACTGTCGCTGGATACCCTGCATCGTTTTGTTATTGTACCTTCTCTACCTCTCTCTGTTTCCCTCTCGTTGACTCTTATTCTCTCACTCTTACACTCTCTCTCTCCCTCTCTGTCTCCTCAGGAACCGTCGCAATGGCAGATGAAAGCAGCGAGGAGGAACGTTCCAAGATGGAGGCTGCTCGTAGCCGGGCTGCCACAGCCAAGAACCTGGCCTTCCTGAAGGCCCGCTCGATGGACGTGACTTTCGATGTGGGCGACGAGTACGAAATCATCGAGACCATTGGCACTGGTGCCTACGGTGTGGTGTCATCTGCTCGCCAAAGGCAAACAGGTGGGCACTGGGCCAAGGTGGGAGGGTTTGATGGGCAGGGGTGGAGGCACATGCCTGGATCTATTAACATGGAGACCAAGGTGTGTGGGGAAAAACACTTCTTCCAGCTCTCACTGCCTTCCACCCAGCCCTCTGCACTCCTCTGTCCATCCCCCCTCTCTCTCTCCGTCCGCTCTCTCCCTCCCCCATCCCCACCTCTCTCTCTCTCTCTCTTCCCCGTACCCCTCTCCGTCCATCCACCCCCTCTCTCTCTCTCTCTCTCTTCTCTTCCCCCCCGTCCCCCCCTCTCTCTCTCTTCCCCCCCTGTCCCCCCACTCTCTCTCTCTTTCTGCCCCGTCCTCCACTCTCTCTCTCTCTCTCTCTCTCTCTCTCCCCCCCCACTCTCTCTCTCTCTCCCATATCCGCCCCACCGTCTCTCTCTCTTCCCCCCTCCGTCCGCCCCCCCCACTCTCTCTCTCTGTCTCTGCCCCGTCCCCCCTCTCTCTCATCCCCCCTGTCGCCCCCCTCTCTCTCTCTGCCCCGTCCCCTCTCTCTCTCTCTCTCTTTCCCCCCCATGCCCCCACTCTCTCTCTCTTACCACCGTCCCCTCGCACTCTCTCTCTCTCTCTTCCCCTGTCCCCGTCCCCCCGCTCGCTCTCTCTCTTCCCTGTCCTCCTGCTCTCTCTCTCTTCCCTCCCATGCCCCCGCTCACTCTCTCTCTTACCCCGTCCCCCCACTCTCTCTCTCTTACTCCCGTCCCCTCACTCTCTCCCGCTCTCTCTCTCTTCACCCCGTCCCCCCGCTCTCTCTCTCTCTTCACCCCGTCCCCCGCTCTCTCTTTTCACCCCCGTCCGCCCCCCCACTCTCTCTCTCTCTGCCCCGTCCACCCTCTCATCCCCCCTGTCGCCCCCCCCTCTCTCTCTCTGCCCAGTCCCCTCTCTCTCTCTCTCTCTCTTCCCCCCCATGCCCCCACTCTCTCTCTCTCTCTCTCTCTCTCTCTTCACCCGTCCCCGTCCCCCCGCTCGGTCTCTCTCTTCCCTGTCCCCCCACTCTCTCTCTCTTCACCCCGTCCCCCTGCTCTCTCACCCCGCCCCCCCGCTCTCTCTCTTCACCCCGTCCCCCCGCTCTCTCTCTTCACCCCGTCCCCCCGCTCTCTCTCTTCACCCCGTCCCCCCGCTCTCTCTCTTCACCCCGTCCCCCCGCTCTCTCTCTTCACCCCGTCCCCCCGCTCTCTTTCTTCACCCCGTCCCCCCGCTCTCTCTCTTCACCCCGTCCCCCCGCTCTCTCTTTCTTCCCCCCGTCCCCCCGCTCTCTCTTTCTTCCCCCCGTCCCCCCCGCTCTCTCTTTCTTCCCCCCGTCCCCCCGCTCTCTCTTTCTTCCCCCCGTCCCCCGCTCTCTCTGTCCCCCCCCGTCCCCCCGCTCTCTCTGTCCCCGTCCCCCCGCTCTCTCTGTCCCCGTCCCCCCGCTCTCTCTGTCCCCGTCCCCCCCGCTCTCTCTGTCCCCGTCCCCCCCGCTCTCTCTGTCCCCGTCCCCCCGCGCTCCCTCTTCCCCGTCCCCCCGCGCTCCCTCTCCCCGTCCCCCCGCGCTCCCTCTCCCCGTCCCCCCGCGCTCCCTCTCCCCGTCCCCCCGCGCTCCCTCTCCCCGTCCCCCCGCGCTCCCTCTCCCCGTCCCCCCGCGCTCCCTCTCCCCGTCCCCCCGCGCTCCCTCTCCCCGTCCCCCCGCGCTCCCTCTCCCCGTCCCCCCGCGCTCCCTCTCCCCGTCCCCCCGCGCTCTCTCTCTCCCCGTCCCCCCGCGCTCCCTCTCCCCGTCCCCCCGCGCTCTCTCTCCCCGTCCCCCCGCGCTCCCTCTCCCCGTCCCCCCGCGCTCCCTCTCCCCGTCCCCCCGCGCTCCCTCTCCCCGTCCCCCCGCGCTCCCTCTCCCCGTCCCCCCGCGCTCCCTCTCCCCGTCCCCCCGCGCTCCCTCTCCCCGTCCCCCGCGCTCCCTCTCCCCGTCCCCCCGCGCTCCCTCTCCCCGTCCCCCCGCGCTCCCTCTCCCCGTCCCCCCGCGCTCCCTCTCCCCGTCCCCCCGCGCTCCCTCTCCCCGTCCCCCCGCGCTCCCTCTCCCCGTCCCCCCGCGCTCCCTCTCCCCGTCCCCCCGCTCTCCCTCTCCCCGTCCCCCCGCGCTCCCTCTCCCCGTCCCCCCGCTCTCCCTCTCCCCGTCCCCCCGCGCTCCCTCTCCCCGTCCCCCCGCGCTCCCTCTCCCCGTCCCCCCGCGCTCCCTCTCCCCGTCCCCCCGCGCTCCCTCTCCCCGTCCCCCCGCGCTCCCTCTCCCCGTCCCCCCGCGCTCCCTCTCCCCGTCCCCCCGCGCTCCCTCTCCCCGTCCCCCCGCGCTCCCTCTCCCCGTCCCCCCGCGCTCCCTCTCCCCGTCCCCCCGCGCTCCCTCTCCCCGTCCCCCCGCGCTCCCTCTCCCCGTCCCCCCGCGCTCCCTCTCCCCGTCCCCCCGCGCTCCCTCTCCCCGTCCCCCCGCGCTCCCTCTCCCCGTCCCCCCGCGCTCCCTCTCCCCGTCCCCCCGCGCTCCCTCTCCCCGTCCCCCGCGCTCCCTCCCCGTCCCCCCGCGCTCCCTCTCCCCGTCCCCCCGCGCTCCCTCTCCCCGTCCCCCCGCGCTCCCTCTCCCCGTCCCCCCGCGCTCCCTCTCCCCGTCCCCCCGCGCTCTCTCTGCCCCGTCCCCCCGCTCTCTCTGTCCCCGTCCCCCGCGCTCCCTCTCCCCGTCCCCCCGCGCTCCCTCTCCCCGTCCCCCCGCGCTCCCTCTCCCCGTCCCCCCGCGCTCCCTCTCCCGTCCCCCGCGCTCCCCTCCCCCCGTCCCCCCGCCTCCCCCCCGTCCCCCCGCGCTCCCTCTCCCCGTCCCCCCGCGCTCCCTCTCCCCGTCCCCCCGCGCTCCCTCTCCCCGTCCCCCCGCGCTCCCTCTCCCCGTCCCCCCGCGCTCCCTCTCCCCGTCCCCCCGCGCTCCCTCTCCCCGTCCCCCCGCGCTCCCTCTCCCCGTCCCCCCGCGCTCCCTCTCCCCGTCCCCCCGCGCTCCCTCTCCCCGTCCCCCCGCGCTCCCTCTCCCCGTCCCCCCGCGCTCCCTCTCCCCGTCCCCCCGCGCTCCCTCTCCCCGTCCCCCCGCGCTCCCTCTCCCCGTCCCCCCGCGCTCCCTCTCCCCGTCCCCCCGCGCTCCCTCTCCCCGTCCCCCCGCGCTCCCTCTCCCCGTCCCCCCGCGCCCCTCTCCCCCGTCCCCCCGCGCTCCCTCTCCCGTCCCCCCGCGCTCCCTCTCCCCGTCCCCCCGCGCTCCCTCTCCCCGTCCCCCCGCGCTCCCTCTCCCCGTCCCCCCGCGCTCCCTCTCCCCGTCCCCCGCGCTCCCTCTCCCCGTCCCCCGCGCTCCCTCTCCCCGTCCCCCCGCGCTCCCTCTCCCCGTCCCCCCGCGCTCCTCTCCCCGTCCCCCCGCGCTCCCTCTCCCCGTCCCCCCGCGCTCCCTCTTCCCCACGTCCCCCCCTCCTCTCTCTCTCTCTCTCTCTTCCCCCCCCCATCCCCCCACACTCTCTCTCTCTCTCTTAGACCATAAGACAGAGGAGCAGAAATTAGGCCATTCGGCCCATCGAGTCTGCTTCCCCATTCAACCATGGCTGATAAGTTTCTCAACCCCATTCTCCCCGTAACCTTTGACCCCCTTACCAATCAAGAACCTATCTATCTCGCTCTTAAATACACTCAATGACCTGGCCTCCACAGCCTTCTGTGGCAATGAATTCCATAGATTCACCACTCTCTGGCTAAAGAAGTTTCTCATCATCTCTGTTCTAAAAGGTCTTCCCTTTACTCTGAGGCTGTGCCCTCGGGTCCTAGTCTCTCCTACTAATGGAAACATCTTCCCCACGTCCACTCTATCCAGGCCTTTCAGTATTCTGTAAGTTTCAATCGGATCCCCCCTCATCCTTCTAAACTCCATCGAGTATAGACCCAGAGTCCTCAAACATTCCTCATATGTTAAGCCTTTCATTCCTGGGATCGTTCTCGTGAACCTCCTCTGGACCCTCTCCAGGGCCAGCACATCCTTCCTGAGATACGGGGCCCAAAATTGCTCAC
>NW_027599451.1:0-26151 GCF_964194155.1 Cetorhinus maximus
TCTGCTGGTCTGAGTCCCCACATTCAAATCGTCTGAGTCCCCACATTCGGCTCATCTGAGACGCACATTCTGCTGGTCAGATCCCCACATTCTGCTGGTCTGAGACCCCACATTCTGCTGGTCTGAGCACTCACATTCTGCTGGTCTGAATCCACACATTCTGCTGGTCTGAGCCCGCATATTCTCCTGGGCTGAGCCCCAACATTCTGCTGGTCTGAGTCCCCACATTCTAATCGTCTGAGTCCCTACATTCAGCTGGTCTGAGACCCACATTCTGCTGGTCTGTGTCCCCACATTCTGCTGGTCTGAGCATCCACATTCTGCTGGTCTGAATCCCCACATTCTGCTGGTCTGAGCCCCATATTCTCCTGGGCCGAGCCCCCACATTCAAACCGTCTGAGTCCCCACATTCGGCTGGTCTGAGACCCATATTCTCCTGGGCTGAGCCCCCACATTCTAACCGTCTGAGTCCCAAATTCTGCTGGTGTGAGTCCCACATTCTGCTGGTCTCAGACCCCACATTCTGCTGGACTGAGACTCCACGTTCTGGTGGTCTCAGACCCCATATTTTGCTGGTCTGAGTCCCCACATTCTGCTGGTCTGCGTCCCCATATTCTGCTGGTCTGAGCCCCCACATTCTGCTGGTCTGAGTCCCCACATTCTGCTGGTCTGAGTCCCCACATTCTGCTGGTCTGAGCCACCACATTCTGCTGGTCTGAGTCCCACATTCTGCTGGTCTCAGACCCCATATTCTGCTGGTCTGAGACTCCACATTCTGCTGGTCTGAGACTCCACATTCTGCTGGTCTGAGACTCCGCATTCTGCTGGTCTGAGACTCCACATTCTGCTGGTCTGAGACTCCACATTCTGCTGGTCTGAGACCCCACATTTCGCTGGGCTGAGCCCCCACATTCTGCTGGTTTGTGTCCCAAATTCTGCTGGTCTGAATCCCTCATTCTGCTGGTCTGAGATCCCACATGTTTCTGGTCTGAGCCCCCACAATCTGCTGGTATGAGTCCTCAAATTCAGCTGGTCTGAGTCCCACATTCTGATGGTCTCAGCCCCCACATTCTACTGGTCTGAGTCCCCACATTCGTCTGGTCTGACGCCCCAGATTCTGCTGGTCTGAGCCCCCATATTCGGCTGGTCTGAGTCCCATATTCTGCTGGTCTCAGCCCCCACATTCTGCTGGTCTGAGTCTCCACATTCTGCTGGTCTGAGTCCCATATTGTGCTGGTCTCATCCCCCACATTTGGCTGGTCTGAGTCCCAAATTCTGCTGGTGTGAGTCCCACATTCTGCTGGTCTCAGACCCCACATTCTGCTGGACTGAGACTCCACATTCTGCTGGTCTCATACCCCATATTCTGCTGGTCTGAGACTCCACGTTCTGCGGATCTCAGACCCCATATTTTGCTGGTCTGAGTCCCCACATTCTGCTGGTCTGAGTCCCCACATTCTGCTGGTCTGAACCACCACATTCTGCTGGTCTGAGTCCCCACATTCTGCTGGTCAGAGCCCCCACATTCTGCTGGTCTGATCACCCACATTCTGCTGGTCTGAGCCCCCACATTCTGTTGGTCTGAGTCCCCACATTCGGCTGCTCTGAGTCCCCACATTCTGCTGGTCTGGGTCCCAAAATACTGCTGGTCTGAGACCCCACATTCTGCTGGTCTGAGCACTCACATTCTGCTGGTCTGAATCCACACATTCTGCTGGTCTGAGCCCGCATATTCTCCTGGGCTGAGCCCCAACATTCTGCTGGTCTGAGTCCCCACATTCTAATCGTCTGAGTCCCTACATTCAGCTGGTCTGAGACCCACATTCTGCTGGTCTGTGTCCCCACATTCTGCTGGTCTGAGCATCCACATTCTGCTGGTCTGAATCCCCACATTCTGCTGGTCTGAGCCCCATATTCTCCTGGGCCGAGCCCCCACATTCAAACCGTCTGAGTCCCCACATTCGGCTGGTCTGAGACCCATATTCTCCTGGGCTGAGCCCCCACATTCTAACCGTCTGAGTCCCAAATTCTGCTGGTGTGAGTCCCACATTCTGCTGGTCTCAGACCCCACATTCTGCTGGACTGAGACTCCACGTTCTGGTGGTCTCAGACCCCATATTTTGCTGGTCTGAGTCCCCACATTCTGCTGGTCTGCGTCCCCATATTCTGCTGGTCTGAGCCCCCACATTCTGCTGGTCTGAGTCCCCACATTCTGCTGGTCTGAGTCCCCACATTCTGCTGGTCTGAGCCACCACATTCTGCTGGTCTGAGTCCCACATTCTGCTGGTCTCAGACCCCATATTCTGCTGGTCTGAGACTCCACATTCTGCTGGTCTGAGACTCCACATTCTGCTGGTCTGAGACTCCGCATTCTGCTGGTCTGAGACTCCACATTCTGCTGGTCTGAGACTCCACATTCTGCTGGTCTGAGACCCCACATTTCGCTGGGCTGAGCCCCCACATTCTGCTGGTTTGTGTCCCAAATTCTGCTGGTCTGAATCCCTCATTCTGCTGGTCTGAGATCCCACATGTTTCTGGTCTGAGCCCCCACAATCTGCTGGTATGAGTCCTCAAATTCAGCTGGTCTGAGTCCCACATTCTGATGGTCTCAGCCCCCACATTCTACTGGTCTGAGTCCCCACATTCGTCTGGTCTGACGCCCCAGATTCTGCTGGTCTGAGCCCCCATATTCGGCTGGTCTGAGTCCCATATTCTGCTGGTCTCAGCCCCCACATTCTGCTGGTCTGAGTCTCCACATTCTGCTGGTCTGAGTCCCATATTGTGCTGGTCTCAGCCCCCACATTTGGCTGGTCTGAGTCCCAAATTCTGCTGGTGTGAGTCCCACATTCTGCTGGTCTCAGACCCCACATTCTGCTGGACTGAGACTCCACATTCTGCTGGTCTCATACCCCATATTCTGCTGGTCTGAGACTCCACGTTCTGCGGATCTCAGACCCCATATTTTGCTGGTCTGAGTCCCCACATTCTGCTGGTCTGAGTCCCCACATTCTGCTGGTCTGAACCACCACATTCTGCTGGTCTGAGTCCCCACATTCTGCTGGTCAGAGCCCCCACATTCTGCTGGTCTGATCACCCACATTCTGCTGGTCTGAGCCCCCACATTCTGTTGGTCTGAGTCCCCACATTCGGCTGCTCTGAGTCCCCACATTCTGCTGGTCTGGGTCCCAAAATACTGCTGGTCTCAGCCCCCACATTTGGCTGGTCTGAGTCCCAAATTCTGCTGGTGTGAGTCCCACATTCTGCTGGTCTCAGACCCCACATTCTGCTGGACTGAGACTCCACATTCTGCTGGTCTCATACCCCATATTCTGCTGGTCTGAGACTCCACGTTCTGCGGATCTCAGACCCCATATTTTGCTGGTCTGAGCCCCACATTCTGCTGGTCTGATCACCCACATTCTGCTGGTCTGAGCCCCCACATTCTGTTGGTCTGAGTCCCCACATTCGGCTGCTCTGAGTCCCCACATTCTGCTGGTCTGGGTCCCCACATTCTGCTGGTCAGATCCCCACATTCTGCTGGTCTGAGCTCCCACATTCTGCTGGTCAGAGCCCCCACATTCTGCTGGTCTGAATCCCCACATTCAGCTGGTCTGTGCCCCCACATTCTGCGGGTCTGAACCCCCACATTCTGCTGGTGTGAGCCCCCACATTTTGCTGCTCTGAGCCCAACATTCTGCTGGTCTGGTTCCCCACATTCTGCTGGTCTGTGTCCCCAGATTCTGCTGGTCTGCGCCCCAACATTCTGCTGGTCTGAGTCCCCACATTCTAATCGTCTGAGTCCCTACATTCAGCTGGTCTGAGACCCACATTCTGCTGGTCTGTGTCCCCACATTCTGCTGGTCTGAGCATCCACATTCTGCTGGTCTGAATCCCCACATTCTGCTGGTCTGAGCCCCATATTCTCCTGGGCCGAGCCCCCACATTCAAACCGTCTGAGTCCCCACATTCTGCTGTTCTGAGCCCCCACATTCTACTGGTCTGAGTCCCACATTCTGCTGGTCTGTGTCCCCACATTCTGCTGGTCTGCGTCCCCACATTTTGCTGCTCTGAACACCCACATTCTGCTGGTCTGAGCCCCACATTCTACTGGTCTGAGTCCCACATTCTGCTGGTCTGAGTCCCACATTCCACTGGTCTGGTCCCCCACATTCTACTGTTCTGAGTCCCAAATTCTGCTGGTTTCATCCCCAACATTCTGCTGGTCTGGGTCCCCACACTATGCTGGCCTGAGTCCCCACATTTTGCAGGTCTGATCCCCCACATTTTGCTGGACTGAGTCCCCACATTCTGCTGGTCTCAGACCCCATATTCTGCTGGTCTGAGACTCCGCATTCTGCTGGTCTGAGACTCCGCATTCTGCTGGTCTGAGACTCCACATTCTGTTGGTCTGAGACTCCACATTCTGCTGGTCTGAGCTCCCACATTCTGCTGGTTTGTGTCCCGAATTCTGCTGGTCTGAATCCCTCATTCTGCTGGTCTGAGATCCCACATGTTTCTGGTCTGAGCCCCCACACCTGCTGGTATGAGTCCCCAAATTCAGCTGGTCTGAGTCCCACATTCTGATGGTCTCAGCCCCTACATTCTACTGGTCTGAGTCCCCACATTCGTCTGGTCTGACTCCCCAGATTCTGCTGGTCGGAGCCCCCACATTCTGCTGGTCTGATCCACACATTCTGCTGGTCGGAGCCCCCACATTCTGCTGGTCTGATCACCCACAATCTGCTGGTCTGATCACCCACATTCTGCTGGTCTGAGCCCCCACATTCTGTTGGTCTGAGTCCCCACATTCGGCTGCTCTGAGTCCACATATTCTGCTGGTCTGGGTCCCTAAATACTGCTGGTCTCAGCCCCCAGATTTACTGGTCTGAGTCCCAAATTCTGCTGGTCTGAGCCCCACATTCTGCTGGTCTGTGTCCCCACATTCTGCTGGTCTGAGCCCCCACATTCTGTTGGTCTGAGTCCCCACATTCGGCTGCTCTGAGTCCACATATTCTGCTGGTCTGGGTCCCTAAATACTGCTGGTCTCAGCCCCCAGATTTACTGGTCTGAGTCCCAAATTCTGCTGGTCTGAGCCCCACATTCTGCTGGTCTGTGTCCCCACATTCTGCTGGTCTGAGCCCCCACATTCTGTTGGTCTGAGTCCCCACATTCGGCTGCTCTGAGTCCCCACATTCTGCTGGTCTGGGTCCCCACATTCTGCTGGTCAGATCCCCACATTCTGCTGGTCTGAGCTCCCACATTCTGCTGGTCAGAGCCCCCACATTCTGCTGGTCTGAATCCCCACATTCAGCTGGTCTGTGCCCCCACATTCTGCGGGTCTGAACCCCCACATTCTGCTGTTCTGAGCCCCCACATTCTACTGGTCTGAGTCCCCACATTCGGCTGGTCTCAGCACCAACATTCTGCGGGTCTGAACCCCCACATTCTGCTGGTGTGAGCCCCCACATTTTGCTGCTCTGAGCCCAACATTCTGCTGGTCTGGTTCCCCACATTCTGCTGGTCTGTGTCCCCAGATTCTGCTGGTCTGCGCCCCAACATTCTGCTGGTCTGAGTCCCCACATTCTAATCGTCTGAGTCCCTACATTCAGCTGGTCTGAGACCCACATTCTGCTGGTCTGTGTCCCCACATTCTGCTGGTCTGAGCATCCACATTCTGCTGGTCTGAATCCCCACATTCTGCTGGTCTGAGCCCCATATTCTCCTGGGCCGAGCCCCCACATTCAAACCGTCTGAGTCCCCACATTCTGCTGTTCTGAGCCCCCACATTCTACTGGTCTGAGTCCCACATTCTGCTGGTCTGTGTCCCCACATTCTGCTGGTCTGCGTCCCCACATTTTGCTGCTCTGAACACCCACATTCTGCTGGTCTGAGCCCCACATTCTACTGGTCTGAGTCCCATATTCTGCTGGTCTGAGTCCCACATTCCACTGGTCTGGTCCCCCACATTCTACTGTTCTGAGTCCCAAATTCTGCTGATCTCATCCCCAACATTCTGCTGGTCTGGGTCCCCACACTATGCTGGCCTGAGTCCCCACATTTTGCAGGTCTGATCCCCCACATTTTGCTGGACTGAGTCCCCACATTCTGCTGGTCTCAGACCCCATATTCTGCTGGTCTGAGACTCCACATTCTGCTGGTCTGAGACTCCACATTCTGCTGGTCTGAGACCCCACATTTCGCTGGGCTGAGCCCCCACATTCTGCTGGTTTGTGTCCCGAATTCTGCTGGTCTGAATCCCTCATTCTGCTGGTCTGAGATCCCTCATGTTTCTGGTCTGAGCCCCCACACCTGCTGGTATGAGTCCCCAAATTCAGCTGGTCTGAGTCCCACATTCCACTGGTCTGGTCCCCCACATTCTACTGATCTGAGTCCCCACATTCGTCTGGTCTGACTCCCCAGATTCTGCTGGTCGGAGCCCCCACATTCTGCTGGTCTGATCACCCACAATCTGCTGGTCTGAGTCCCCACATTCTGCTGGTCTGATCACCCACATTCTGCTGGTCTGAGCCCCCACATTCTGTTGGTCTGAGTCCCCACATTCGGCTGCTCTGAGTCCACATATTCTGCTGGTCTGGGTCCCTAAATACTGCTGGTCTGAGCCCCCAGATTTACTGGTCTGAGTCCCAAATTCTGCTGGTCTGAGCCCCACATTCTGCTGGTCTGTGTCCCCACATTCTGCTGGTCAGATCCCCACATTCTGCTGTTCTGAGCCCCCACATTCTACTGGTCTGAGTCCCCACATTCGGCTGGTCTCAGCACCAACATTCTGCGGGTCTGAACGCCCACATTCTGCTGGTGTGAGCCGCCACATTTTGCTGCTCTGAGCCCGACATTCTGCTGGTCTGGTTCCTCACATTCTGCTGGTCTGTGCCCCCAGATTCTGCTGGTCTGTGCCCCAACATTCTGTTGGTGTGACCCCCAACATTCTGCTGGTCTGAGTCCCCACATTCTAATCGTCTGAGTCCCCACATTCGGCTGGTCTGAGACCCACATTCTGCTGGTCTGTGTCCCCACATTCTGCTGGTCTGATTCCCCACATTCTGCTGGTCTGAGCCCCCATATTCTGCTGGTCTAAATCCCCACATTCTGCTGGTCTGAGCCCCATATTCTCCTGGGCTGAGCCCCCACATTCTAACCGTCTGAGTCCCCACATTCTGCTGGTCTGCGTCCCCACATTTTGCTGCTCTGAACACCTACTTTCCACTGGTCTGGTCCCCCACATTCTACTGTTCTGAGTCCCAAATTCTGCTGGTCTGAGTCCCACATTCTGCTGGTCTCATCCCCAACATTCTGCTGGTCTGGGTCCCCACACTATGCTGGCCTGAGTCCCCACATTTTGCAGGTCTGATCCCCCACATTTTGCTGGACTGAGTCCCCACATTCTGCTAGTCTCAGACCCCATATTCTGCTGGACTGAGTCCCCACATTCTGCTGGTCTGAGACTCCGCATTCTGCTGGTCTGAGACCCCACATTTCGCTGGGCTGAGCTCCCACATTCTGCTGGTTTGTGTCCCAAATTCTGCTGGTCTGAATCCCTCATTCTGCTGGTCTGAGATCCCACATGTTTCTGGTCTGAGCCCCCACAACCTGCTGGTATGAGTCCTCAAATTCAGCTGGTCTGAGTCCCACATTCTGATGGTCTCAGCCCCCACATTCTGCTGGTCTGAGGCCCCATATTTTGCTGTTCTGAGTCCCCAAATCCTGCTGGTCTGAGCCCCCAAATTCAGCTGGTCTGAGTCCCACATTCTGATGGTCTCAGCCCCTACATTCTACTTGTCTGAGTCCCCACATTCGGCTGGTCTCAGCCCCCACATTCTGCTGGTCTGAGTCTCCACATTCTGCTTGTCTGAGCACCACATTCAGCTGGTCTGAGTCCATATTCTGCTGGTTTAAGCCCCCACATTCTGCTGGTCTGAGTCTCCACATTCTACTGGTCTGAGTCCCCACATTCTGCTGGTCTGAGTCCCGCAATGTGCTGGTCTGAGTCCACACTTTCTGCTGGCCAGATCCCCACATTCTGCTGGTCTGAGTAGCCACATTCTGCTCATCTGATACCTCAGGTTTTGCTGGTCTGAGTCCCCACATTTTGCTATTCTGAGTCCCCCACATTCTGCTGCTCTGTGTCCCACATTCTGCTGGGCTGAGACCCCAAATTTTTCTGCTCTGAGGTCAAACATTTTGCTGGTCTATGTCCCACATTCTGCTGGTCTGTGTCCCACATTCTGCTGGTCCTAGCCCACAATTTCTGCTGGCCTGACACCCGCAATCTGCTGGTGTGAGATGACACATTTTGCTGGTCTGAGTCCCCACATTCTGCTGGTCTGATCCCCCACATTTTGCAGGACTGAGCCCCCAAATTCTGCTGGTCTCAGACCCCATATACAGCTGGTCTGAGACTCCACGTTCTGCTGGTCTGGGTCCCCACATTCTGCTGGACTGAGTGCCCACATTCTGCTGGTCTGATCCCCCACATTTTGCTGGTCTGAGCCCCCACATTCTGCTGGTCTGAGCCCCGACAGTCTGCTGGTCTGAGCCCCCACATTCTGCTGCTCTGAGCCCCCACATTCTGCTGGTCTGAGTCCCCATATCCTGCTGGTCTGAGCCCCCACATTCTGCTGGGCTGTACCCCACATTTTGCTGGTCAGTGGCCCACAATCTGCTGGTCTGAGTCCCCCACATTCTGCTGGTCTGTGTTCCACATTCTGCTGGACTGAGTGCCCACATTCTGCTGGTCTGATCCCCCACATTCTGCTGGACTCAGACCCCATATTCTGCTGGTCTGAGACTCTACATTCTGTTGGTCTGAGACCCCATATTCTGCTGGTCTGGGACTCCACATTTTGCTGGTCTGAGTCACCACATTCTGCTGCTCTGAGCCCCCACATTCTGCTGGTCTGAGTCCCCACATTCTGTTGGTCTGAGCCCCCACATTCTGCTGGTCTGAGCCCCCACATTCTGCTGGTCTGAGCCCCCACATTCTGCTGGTCTGAGTTCCCACATTCTGCTGGTCTGAGTCCCCACATTCTGCTGGTCGGAGCCCCAACATTCTGCTGGTCGGAGCCCCTACATTCTGCTGGTCGGAGCCCCAACATTCTGCTGGTCGGAGCCCCTACATTCTGCTGGTCGGAGCCCCCACTTTCTGCTGGTCGGAGCAACTTCATTCTGCTGGTCTGAGCCCCCACATTCTGCTGGTCAGAGCCCCCACATTCTGCTGGTCTGATCACCCACATTCTGCTGGTCGGAGCCCCCACATTCTGCTGGTCTGATCACCCACATTCTGCTGGGCTGAGCCCCCATATTCTGCTGGTCTGAATCCCCACATTCGGCTGCTCTGAGTCCCCACATTCAGCTGGTCTGGGACCCCAAATACTGCTGGTCTGAGCCCCCACAATTTACTGGTCTGAGTCCCACATTCTGCTGGAGTGAGCACCCACATTCCATTGGTCTGAGTCACACATTCTGCTGGTCTCAGCGCCACATTCTACTGGTCTGAACCCCCATATTCTCGTGGTCTGAACCTCCACATTTGGCGCGCTGAGCCCCCATATCCTGCTGGTCTGAGCCCCACATTCTGCTGGTCTGAGTCCCCATGTTATGCTGATCTGAGACCCCACAATCTGCCGTTCGAAGATACCACATTCTGCTGGCCTGGGCCCCCACATTCTGCTGGTCTGAGCACCCACATTCTGCTGGTCTGAGCCCCCACATTCTGCTGGTCTGAGCACCCACATTCTGCTGGTCTGAGCCCCCACATTCTGCTGGTCAGAGCCCCCACATTCTGGTGGTCCGATCACCCACATTCTGCTGGTCTGTGTCCCCACATTCTGCTGGTCTGAGTCCCCCATTCTGCTGGCCTGAGCCCCCACATTCTGCTGGTCTGGGCCCCCACATTCTGCTGGTCTGAGCACCCACATTCTGCTGGTCTGAGCCCCCACATTCTGCTGGTCAGAGCCCCCACATTCTGCTGGTCTGATCACCCACATTCTGCTGGTCTGAGGCCCCACATTCTGTTGGTCTGAGTCCCCACATTCGGCTGCTCTGAGTCCCCACATTCTGCTGGTCTGGGTCCCCAAATACTGCTGGTCTGAGCCTCCACATTTACTGGTCTGAGTCCCAAATTCTGCTGGTCTGAGCCCCACATTCTGCTGGTCTGAGGCCCACATTCTGCTGGTCTGAGGCCCCCATTCTGCTGCTCTGAATCCTCACATTCTGCTGGTCTGTGTCCCCAGATTCTGCGGGTCTGCGCCCCCACATTCTGCTGGTCTGAGCCCCCACATTCTGCTGGTCTGAGTCCCCGCGTTCGGCTGGTCTGAGTCCCCGCGTTCGGCTGGTCTGAGCCCCCACATTATGCTGGTCTGAGCACCCAGATTCTGCTGGTCTGTGCCCCCACATTCTGTTGGTGTGACCCCCCACATTTTGCTGCTCTGAGCCCCCACATTCTGCTGGTCTCAGCACCCACATTCTGCTGGTCTGTGTCCCCACATTCTGCTGGTCAGATCCCCACATTCTGCTGCTCTGAGACCCCACAGTCTGCCACTCTAAGTCCTCACATTCTGCTGGTCTGAGCCCCCACAGTCTGCCAGTCTAAATCCCCACATTCTGCTGGTCTGAGCACCCACATTCTGCTGGTCTGAATCCCCACATTCTGCTGGTCTGAACCCCCACATTCTCCTGGGCTGAGCCCCCACATTCTAACCATCTGAGTCCCCACATTCGGCTGGTCTGTGTCCCCACATTCTGCTGGTCTGAACCCCCACATTCTGCTGTTCTGAGCCCCCACATTCTACTGGTCTGAGTCCCACATTCTGCTGGTCTGTGTCCCCACATTCTGCTGGTCTGTGTCCCCACATTTTGCTGCTCTGAACACCCACTTTCCGCTGGTCTGGGCCCCCACATTCTGCTGGTCTGAGCCCCCACATTCTGCTGGTCTGAGCCCCCACATTCCGCTGGTCGGAGCCCCCACATTCTGCTGGTCGGAGCCCCCACATACTGCTGGTCTGAGCCCCCACATTCTGCTGGTCGGAGCAGCCACATTCTGCTGGTCTGAGCCCCCACATTCTGCTGGTCGGAGCCCCCACATTCTGCTGGTCTGAACCTCCATTTTATCGTGGTCTGAGCCTCCACATTTGGTGCTCTGAGCCCCCATATCCTGCTGGTCTGAGGCCCACATTCTGCTGGTCTGTGTCCCCAGATTCTGCGGGTCTGTGCCCCCACATTCTGCTGGTCTGAGCCCCCACATTCTGCTGGTCTGATCACCCACATTCTGCTGGTCTGAGGCCCCACATTCTGTTGGTCTGAGTCCCCACATTCGGCTGCTCTGAGTCCCCACATTCTGCTGGTCTGGGTCCCCAAATACTGCTGGTCTGAGCCTCCACATTTACTGGTCTGAGTCCCAAATTCTGCTGGTCTGAGTCCCCACATTCTGCTGGTCTGAGTCACCGCGTTCGGCTGGTCTGAGTCCCTACATTCTGCTGGTCTGAGTCCCCACATTCTGCTGCTCTGTGTCCCCACATTCTGCTGGTCTGTTTCCCCACATTCTGCTGCTCTGAGCCCCCACATTTTGATGCTCTGAACCCCCACATTCTAAACGTCTGAGTCCCCACATTCGGCTGGTCTGTGCCCCCACATTCTGCGGGTCTGAACCCCCACATTCTGCTGTTCTGAGTCCCCACATTCGGCTGGTCTCAGCACCAACATTCTGCTGGTCTGTGTCCACAGATTCTGCTGGTCTGCGCCCCAACATTCTGTTGGTGTGAGCCCCCACATTTTGCTGCTCTGAGCCCTCACATTCTGCTGGTCTGAGTCCCCACATTCTAATCGTCTGAGTCCCCACATTCGGCTGGTCTGAGACCCACATTCTGCTGGTCTGTGTCCCCACATTCTGCTGGTCAGATCCCCACATTCTGCTGGTCTGAGCATCCACATTCTGCTGGTCTGAATCTCCACATTCTGCTGTTCTGAGCCCCCACATTCTACTGTTCTGAGTCCCACTTTCTGCTGGTCTGAGTCCCACATTCTGCTGGTCTCATCCCCAACATTCTGCTGGTCTGGGTCCCCACACTATGCTGGCCTGAGTCCCCACCTTTTGCAGGTCTGATCCCCCACATTTTGCTGGACTGAGTCCCTAAATTCTGCTGGTCTCAGACCCCATATTCTGCTGGTCTGAGACTCCGCATTCTGCTGGTCTAAGACTCCACATTCTGCTGGTCTGAGACTCCACATTCTGCTGGTCTGAGTCCACACATTCTGCTGGTCTGAGACTCCACATTCTGCTGGTCTGAGACTCCACATTCTGCGGGTCTGTGCCCCCACATTCTGCTGGTCTGAGTCCCCACATTCTGCTGGTCTGAGTCCTCGCATTCTACTGGTCTGAGTCACCACATTCTGCTGCACTGAGCCCCCACATTCTGCTCGTCTGTGTCCCCACATTCTGCTGGTATGAGCTCCCACATTCTGATGGTCTCAGCCCCACATTCTGCTGGTCTGAGCCCCCACATTCTGCTGCTCTGAGCCCCCACATTCTGCTGGTCTGAGTCCCCACATTCTCCTGGTCTGAGTCCCCGCGTTCGGCTGGTCTGAGTCCCTACATTCTGCTGGTCTGAGTCCCCACATTCTGCTGCTCTGTGTCCCCACATTCTGCTGGTCTGTTTCCCCACATTCTGCTGCTCTGAGCCCCCACATTTTGATGCTCTGAACCCCCACATTCTAAACGTATGAGTCCCCACATTCGGCTGGTCTGTGCCCCCACATTCTGCGGGTCTGAACCCCCACATTCTGCTGTTCTGAGTCCCCACATTCGGCTGGTCTCAGCACCAATATTCTGCTGGTCTGTGTCCACAGATTCTGCTGGTCTGCGCCCCAACATTCTGTTGGTGTGAGCCCCCACATTTTGCTGCTCTGAGCCCCCACATTCAGCTGGTCTGAGTCCCCACATTCTAATCGTCTGAGTCCCCACATTCGGCTGGTCTGAGTCCCACATTCTGCTGGTCAGATCCCCACATTCTGCTGGTCGGAGCATCCACATTCTGCTGGTCTGAATCCCCACATTCTGCTGGTCTGAGCCCCATATTTTCCTGGGCTGAGCCCCCACATTCTAACCGTCTGAGTCCCCACATTCGGCTGGTCTGTGTCCCCACATTCTGCTGGTCTGAATCTCCACATTCTGCTGTTCTGAGCCCCCACATTCTACTGTTCTGAGTCCCACATTCTGCTGGTCTCAGACCCCATATTCTGCTGGTCTGAGACTCCACATTCTGCTGGTCTGAGACTCCACATTCTGCTGGTCTGAGTCCACACATTCTGCTGGTCTGAGACTCCACATTCTGCTGGTCTGAGACTCCACATTCTGCGGGTCTGTGCCCCAACATTCTGCTGGTCTGAGTCCCCACATTCTGCTGGTCTGAGCCCCCACATTCTGGTGGTCTGAGTCCCACATTCTGCTGGTCTGAGTTCCCACATTCTGCTGGTCTGAGCCCCAAATGCTGCTGGTCTGAGTCCCATCATTATTCTGATCTGAGGCCCCACATTCTGCTGGTCGGAGCCCCCGCATTCTGCTGGTCTGATCACCCACATTCTGCTGGTCTGAGCCCCCACATTCTGCTGGTCTGAGCCCCAACGTTCTGCTGGTCGGAGCCCCTACATTCTGCTGGTCGGAGCCTCCACATTCTGCTGGTCTGAGCCCCCACATTCTGCTGGTCGGAGCCCCCACATTCTGCTGGTCTGATCACCCACATTCTGCTGGTCTGAGCCACCGCATTCTGCTGGTCTGAGCCCCCACATTCTGCTGGCCTGGGCCCCCACATTCTGCTGGTCTGAGCCCCCACATTCTGCTGGCCTGAGCCCCCACATTCTGCTGGTCTGAGCACACATATTCTACTGGTCTGAGTCCCCACATTTGGCTGGTCAGAGTCCCAAATTCTGCTCGTCTGAGTCCCACATTCTGCTGTTTGAGTTCCCAAATTCTACTGGTCTGATACCCCACATTTTGCTGGTCTAACCCCCCATATATTGCTAGTCTGGTCCCGCACATTTTGCTGGTCTTAGCCCAAATGTTATGTTGGTCTGAGCCCCACATTCTGCTGGTCTGAGTCCCCAAATTTGGCTGGTCTGAGTCCCACATTCTGCTGGTCTGAGGCCCACATTCTGCTGGTCTGAGGCCCACATTCTGCTGGACTGAGTCCCCACATTCTGCTGGTCTGAATCCCCACAATCTGCTGGTCTGTGTCCCCAGATTCTGCGGATCTGTGCCCCCACATTCTGCTGGTCTGAGCCTCCACATTCTGCTGGTCTGAGTCCCCACATTCTGCTGGTCTGAGTCCCAACATTCTACTGGTCTGAGCACCACATTCTGCTGGTCTGAGCACCAACATTCTGCTGGCCTGAGCCCCCACATTCTGCTGGTCTGAGCCCGCACGTTCTGCTGGTATGAGCCCCCACATTCTGGTGTTCTGAGCTCCGACATCCTGCGGCTTTGAGCCCCCACATTCTACTGGTCTGAACCCCCACATTCTGGTGTTCTGAACCCCCACATTCTGCTGGTCTGAGTCCCCACATTCTGCTGGTCTGAGCCCCCACATGCTGCTGGTCTGAGTTTCTCATTCTGCTGTTCTGAACCCCCACATTCTGTTACTCTGAGACCCCACAGTCTGCTGGTCTGAATCCCCACATTCTGCTGGTCTGAATCCCCACATTCTGCTGGTCTGAGCACCCACATTCTGCTGGTCTGAATCTCCACCTTCTGCTGGTCTGAGCCCCCATATTCTCCTGGGCTGAGCCCCCACATTCTACTGGTCTGAACACCCACATTCTGCTGTTCTGAGCCCACACATTCTGCTGGTCTGAGTCCCAAATTCTGCTGGTCTCAGCCCCAACATTCTACTGGTCTGAGTCCCCACATTTTGCTGCTCTGAACCCCCACTTTCTTATGGTCTGAGCCCCCACATTCTGCTGGTCTGAGCTCCCACATTCTGCTGGTCTGAATCCCCTCATTCTGCTTGACTGAGCAGCCACATTCTACTGGTCTGAGTCCCCACATTCGGCTGGTCTGAGACCCACATTCTGCTGGTTTCAGCCCCAGCATTCTGCTGGTCTGGATCCCCACATTCTGCTGGTCTGGGTCCCCACATTTTGCTGCTCTGAACACCCACTTTCTGCTGGTCTGAGCCCACACATTCTGCTGTTCTGAGCCCCCACATTCTGCTGGTCTGAGTCCCACATTATGCTGGTCTCAGCCCCAACATTCCGCTGGTCTGGGTCCCCACATTCTGCTGGTCTGAGTCCCCACATTTTGCTGCTCTGAACCCCCAATTTCTGCAGGTCTGAGCCACCACATTCTGCTGGTCTGAGCCCCAACATTCTGCTGGTCTGAGTCTCTCATTCCGCTGGTCTGATCCCCACATTCTGCTGGTCTGAGTCCCACATTCTGCTGGTCTCAGCCCCAAAATTCTGCTGCTCTGAGTCCCACATTCTACTGGTCTGAGTCCCTCATTCTGCTGGTCTGAGTCCCACAATCTGCTGGTCTCAGCTCCAACATTCTGCTGGTCTGGGACCCAACATTCGGCTGGTCTCAGACCCCATATTCTGCTGGACTGAGACTTCACATTCTGCTGGTCTCAGACCCCATATTCTGCTGGTCTGAGACTCCACATTCTGCTGGTCTCAGACCCCCTGTTTTTGCTGGTCTGAGACTCCACATTCTGCTGGTCTGAGCCCCCACATTCTGCTGTTCTGAGCCCACACATTCTGCTGGTCTGAGTCCCACATTCTACTGGTCTGAGTCACACAATCTGCTGGTCTGAGTCCCACATTCTGCTGGTCTCAGCCCCAACGTTCTACTGGTCTGAGCACCACATTCTTCTGGTCTGGGTCCCCACATTTTGCTGCTCTGAACCCCCACTTTCTTCTGGTCAGAGCCCCCACATTTTGCTGCTCTGTGCCCCCACATTCTGCTGGTCTCAGCCGCAACATTCTACTGGTCTGAGCAGCCACATTCTGCTGGTCTGAGTCCCCACATTCTAATTTTCTGAGTCCCCACATTCGGCTGGTCTGAGACCCCACATTCTGCTGGTCTGAGCCCCCAGATTCTGCTGGTCTGGGCCCCCACATTCTGCTGGTCTGAGCCCCCACATTCTGCTGGTCTGGGCCCGAACATTCTGCTGGTCTGAGTCCCCACATTTTGCTGGGCTCAGTCCCCACATTCTGCTGGTCTCAGACCCCATATTCTGCTGGACAGAGACTTCACATTCTGCTGGTCTGAGACCCCATATTCTGCTAGTCTGAGACTCCACATTCTGCTGGTCTCAGACTCCATATTCTGCTGGTCTGAGCCCCCACATTCTGCTGGTCTCAGCACCAACAATCTGCTGGTCTGGGTCCCCACATTCTGCTGGTCTGAATCCCCAACTTCTGCTGGTCTGAGCCCCATATTCTCCTGGGCTGAGCCGCCATATTCTAACCGTCTGAGTCCCCACATTCAGCTGGTCTGTGCTCCCACATTCTGCTGGTCTGAGACGCCACATTCTGCTGGTCTGAGCCCCCACATTCTAAACGTCGGTGTCCCCACATTCAGCTGGTCTGAACCCCCACATTCTGCTGGTCTGAGTCCCACATTCTACTGGTCTGAGCACCACATTCTGCTGGTCTGGGTCCCCAAATTCTGCTGCTCTGAGCCCCCACATTCTGCTGGTCTGGGTCCCAACATTCTGCTGGTCTGAGTCCCCACATTTTGCTGCTCTGACCCCCCAATTTCTGCAGGTCGGAGCCCCCACAATCTGCTGGTCTGAGCCCCCACATTCTGCTGGTCTGAGTCTCTCATTCTGCTGGTCTGAACCCCACATTCTGCTGGTCTGGGTGCCCACATTCTGCTGGTCTGAGTCCCCACATTTTGCTGCTCTGAACCCCCACTTTCTACTCGTCTGAGCCCCCACATTCTGCTGGTCTGAGCCCCCACATTCTGCTGGTCTGGGTCCCCACATTTTGCTGGTCTGAGTCCCCACATTTTGCTGGGCTCAGTCCCCACATTCTGCTGGTCGCAGACCCCCTATTCTGCTGGTCTGAGACTCCACATTCTGCTGGTCTCAGACCCCCTATTCTGCTGGTCAGAGACTCCACATTCTGCTGGTCTGAGCCCCCACATTCTGCTGGTCTGAATCGCCACATTCTGCTGGTCTGAGCACCCACATTCTGCTGGTCTGAATCCCCACCTTCTGCTGGGCTGAGCCCCCATATTCTCCTGGGCTGAGCCCCCATATTCTAACCGTCTGAGTCCCCACATTCAGCTGGTCTGTGCCCCCACATTCTGCTTGTCGGAACCCCCACATTCTGCTGTTCATAATCCCCACATTCTGCTGGTCTCAGACCCCATATTCTGTTGGACTGAGACTCCACATTCTGCTGGTCTCAGACTCCACATTCTGCTGGTCTGAGCCCCCACATTCTGCTGGTCTGAGCCCCCACATTCTTCTGGTCTGAGTCCCTCATTCTGCTGTTCTGAACCCCCACATTCTGCTGCTCTGAGTCCCCACATTCTGCTGGTCTGAATCCCCACAGTCTGCTATTCTGAGCACCCACATTCTGCTGGTCTGAGCCCCCACATTCTGCTAGTCTCAGCACCAACAATCTGCTGGTCTGAGTCCCTCATTCTGCCGTTATGAGCCCCGAGATTCTGCTGGTCTTAGTCCCCACATTCTGCTGGTCTGAATCCCCACATTCTGCTGGTCTGAGCACCCACATTCTGCTGGACTGAATCCCCACCTTCTGCTGGTCTGAGCCCCCATATTCTCCTGGGCTGAGCCCCCATATTCTAACCGTCTGAGTCCCCACATTCAGCTGGTCTGTGCCCCCACATTCTGCAGGTCTGAGCCCCCACATTTTGCTGTTCTGAACTCCCACTTTCTTCCGGTCTGAGCTCCCACATTTTGCTGCTCTGTGACCCCACATTCTGCTGGTCTCAGCCCCAACATTCTACTGGTCTGAGCAGCCACATTCTGCTGGTCTGAGTCCCCACATTCTAATCGTCTGAGTCCCCACATTCGGCTGGTCAGAGACCCACATTCTGCTGGTCTGGGTCCCCACATTCTGCTGGTCTGGGTCCCCACATTTTGCTGCTCTGGGCCCCCGCATTCTGCTGGTCTGAGCCCCCAGATTCTGCTGGTCTTGGCCCCCAAATTCTGCTGGTCTGGGTCCCCACATTCTGCTGGTCTGAGCCCTCACATTCTGCTAGTCTGGGCCCCCACATTCTGCTGGTCTCAGCCCCCACATTCTGCTGGTCTGGGCCCCCACATTCTGCTGGTCTGAGTCCCCACATTTTGCTGGGCTCAGTCTCCACATTCTGCTGGTCTCAGACCCCATATTCTGCTGGTCTGACACCCCACATTCTGCTGGTCTCAGCAGCAACAATCTGCTGATCTGGGTCCCCACATTCTGCTGGTCTGAGCCCCATATTCTCCTAGGCTGAGCCGCCATATTCTAAACGTCTGAGTCCCCACATTCAGCTGGTCTGTGCCCCCACATTCTGCTGGTCTGAATCCCCACAGTCTGCTGGTCTGAGCACCCACATTCTGCTGGCCTGAGCCCCCACATTCTGCTGGTCTCAGCACCAACAATCTGCTGGTCTGGGTCCCCACATTCTGCTGCTCTGAATCCCCACATTCTGCTGGTCTCAGACCCCACATTCTGCTGGTCTGAGACACCACGTTCTGCTGGTCCGAGCCCCCAAATTCTGCTGGTCTGTGCACCCAAATTCTGCTGGTCTAAGCCCACATATTCTGCTGGTCTGAGCACCAACATTCTGCTGGTCTGAGCCCCCACATTCTGCTGGTCTGAGCCCGCACATTCTGCTGGTCTGAGCCCCCACATTCTGGTGTTCTGAGCTCCGACATTCTGCTGCTCTGAGCACCCACATTCTGCTGGTCTGAGCCCCCACATTCTGGTGTTCTGAACCCCCACATTCTGCTGGTCTGAGACGCCACATTCTGCTGGTCTGAGCCCCCACATTCTAAACGTCGGTGTCCCCACATTCGGCTGGTCTGAACCCCCACATTCTGCTGGTCTGAGCCCACACAATCTGCTGGTCTGAGTCCCACATTCTACTGGTCTGAGTCCCACAATCTGCTGGTCTGAGTCCCACATTCTGCTGGTCTCAGCCCCAACATTCTACTGGTCTGGGTCCCAACATTCTGCTGGTCTGAGTCCCCACATTTTGCTGCTCTGAACCCCCACTTTCTTCTGGTCTGAGCCCCCACATTCTGCTGGACTGAGCCCCCACATTCTGCTGGTCTGAGTCTCTCATTCTGCTGGTCTGAACCCCACATTCTGCTGGTCTGGGTCCCCACATTCTGCTGGTCTGAGTCCCCACATTTTGCTGCTCTGAACCCCCACTTTCTACTCGTCTGAGCCCCCACATTCTGCTGGTCTGAGCCCCCACATTCTGCTGGTCTGGGTCCCCACATTTTGCTGGTCTGAGTCCCCACATTTTGCTGGGCTCAGTCCCCACATTCTGCTCGTCTCAGACCCCATATTCTGCTGGTCTGAGACTCCACATTCTGCTGGTCTCAGACCCCCTATTCTGCTGGTCAGAGACTCCACATTCTGCTGGTCTGAGCCCCAACATTCTGCTGGTCTGAATCGCCACATTCTGCTGGTCTGAGCACCCACATTCTGCTGGTCTGAGCCCCCACATTCTGGTGTTCTGAACCCCCACATTCTGCTGGTCTGAGACGCCACATTCTGCTGGTCTGAGCCCCCACATTCTAAACGTCGGTGTCCCCACATTCGGCTGGTCTGAACCCCCACATTCTGCTGGTCTGAGCCCACACAATCTGCTGGTCTGAGTCCCACATTCTACTGGTCTGAGTCCCACAATCTGCTGGTCTGAGTCCCACATTCTGCTGGTCTCAGCCCCAACATTCTACTGGTCTGAGCACCACATTCTGCTGGTCTGGGTCCCCACATTTTGCTGCTCTGAACCCCCACTTTCTTCTGGTCTGAGCCCCCACATTCTGCTGGACTGAGCTCCCACATTCTGCTGGTCTGAGTCCTCACAATCTGCTGGTCTGAGCAGCCACATTCTGCTGGTCTGGGTCCCCAAATTTTGCTGCTCTGAACCCCCACTTTCTGCTGCTCTGAGCCCCCACGTTCTGCTGGTCTGTGTCCCACATTCTGCTGGACTGAGCTCCCACATTCTGCTGGTCTGAATCCTCACAATCTGCTGGTCTGAGCAGCCACATTCTGCTGGTCTGGGTCCCCAAATTTTGCTGCTCTGAACCCCCACTTTCTGCTGCTCTGAGCCCCCACGTTCTGCTGGCCTGAGTCCCACATTCTGCTGGTCTCAGCCCCAACATTCTGCTGGTCTGAGTCCCCACATTTTGCTGCTCTGAACCCCCAATTTCTGCAGGTCGGAGCCCCCACATTCTGCTGGTCTGAGCCCCCACATTCTGCTGGTCTGAGTCTCTCATTCTGCTGGTCTGAACCCCACATTCTGCTGGTCTGGGTCCCCACATTCTGCTGGTCTGAGTCCCCACATTTTGCTGCTCTGAATCCCCACTTTCTACTCGTCTGAGCCCCCACATTCTGCTGGTCTGAGCCCCCACAGTCTGCTGGTCTGGGTCCCCACATTTTGCTGGTCTGAGTCCCCACATTTTGCTGGGCTCAGTCCCCACATTCTGCTCGTCTCAGACCCCATATTCTGCTGGTCTGAGCCCCCACATTCTGCTGGTCTCATACCCCCTATTCTGCTGGTCAGAGACTCCACATTCTGCTGGTCTGAGCCCCCACATTCTAAACGTCGGTGTCCCCACATTCGGCTGGTCTGAACCCCCACATTCTGCTGGTCTGAGCCCACACAATCTGCTGGTCTCAGCCCCAACATTCTACTGGTCTGAGCACCACATTCTGCTGGTCTGAGCCCCCACATTCTGCTGGACTGAGCTCCCACATTCTGCTGGTCTGAATCCTCACAATCTGCTGGTCTGAGCAGCCACATTCTGCTGGTCTGGGTCCCCAAATTTTGCTGCTCTGAACCCCCACTTTCTGCTGCTCTGAGCCCCCACGTTCTGCTGGTCTGAGTCCCACATTCTGCTGGTCTCAGCCCCAACATTCTGCTGGTCTGGGTCCCAACATTCTGCTGGTCTGAGTCCCCACATTTTGCTGCTCTGAACCCCCAATTTCTGCAGGTCGGAGCCCCCACATTCTGCTGGTCTGAGCCCCCACATTCTGCTGGTCTGAGTCTCTCATTCTGCTGGTCTGAACCCCACATTCTGCTGGTCTGGGTCCCCACATTCTGCTGGTCTGAGTCCCCACATTTTGCTGCTCTGAACCCCCACTTTCTACTCGTCTGAGCCCCCACATTCTGCTGGTCTGAGCCCCCACATTCTGCTGGTCTGGGTCCCCACATTTTGCTGGTCTGAGTCCCCACATTTTGCTGGGCTCAGTCCCCACATTCTGCTCGTCTCAGACCCCATATTCTGCTGGTCTGAGACTCCACATTCTGCTGGTCTCAGACCCCCTATTCTGCTGGTCAGAGACTCCACATTCTGCTGGTCTGAGCCCCAACATTCTGCTGGTCTGAATCGCCACATTCTGCTGGTCTGAGCACCCACATTCTGCTGGTCTGAGCCCCCACATTCTGGTGTTCTGAACCCCCACATTCTGCTGGTCTGAGACGCCACATTCTGCTGGTCTGAGCCCCCACATTCTAAACGTCGGTGTCCCCACATTCGGCTGGTCTGAACCCCCACATTCTGCTGGTCTGAGCCCACACAATCTGCTGGTCTGAGTCCCACATTCTACTGGTCTGAGTCCCACAATCTGCTGGTCTGAGTCCCACATTCTGCTGGTCTCAGCCCCAACATTCTACTGGTCTGAGCACCACATTCTGCTGGTCTGGGTCCCCACATTTTGCTGCTCTGAACCCCCACTTTCTTCTGGTCTGAGCCCCCACATTCTGCTGGACTGAGCTCCCACATTCTGCTGGTCTGAATCCTCACAATCTGCTGGTCTGAGCAGCCACATTCTGCTGGTCTGGGTCCCCAAATTTTGCTGCTCTGAACCCCCACTTTCTGCTGCTCTGAGCCCCCACGTTCTGCTGGTCTGTGTCCCACATTCTGCTGGTCTCAGCCCCAACATTCTGCTGGTCTGGGTCCCAACATTCTGCTGGTCTGAGTCCCCACATTTTGCTGCTCTGAACCCCCAATTTCTGCAGGTCGGAGCCCCCACATTCTGCTGGTCTGAGCCCCCACATTCTGCTGGTCTGGGTCTCTCATTCTGCTGGTCTGAACCCCACATTCTGCTGGTCTGGGTCCCCACATTCTGCTGGTCTGAGTCCCCACATTTTGCTGCTCTGAACCCCCACTTTCTACTCGTCTGAGTCCCCACATTCTGCTGGTCTGAGCCCTCACATTCAACTGGTCTGTGCCCCCACATTCTGCTGGTCTGAATCCCCACAGTCTGCTGGTCTGAGCACCCACATTCTGCTGGTCTGAGCCCCCACATTCTGCTGGTCTCAGCACCAACAATCTGCTGGTCTGGGTCCCCACATTCTGCTGCTCTGAATCCCCACATTCGGCTGGTCTGAGCACCCACATTCTGCTGGTCTGAATCCCCACATTCTGCTGGTCTCAGACCCCACATTCTGCTGGTCTGAGACACCACATTCTGCTGGTCCGAGCCCCCAAATTCTGCTGGTCTGTGCACCCAAATTCTGCTGGTCTGAGCCCACACATTCTGCTGGTCTGAGCACCAACATTCTGCTGGTCTGAGCCCCCACATTCTGCTGGTCTGAGCCCGCACATTCTGCTGGTCTGAGCCCCCACATTCTGGTGTTCTGAGCTCCGACATTCTGCTGCTCTGAGCCCCCACATTCTGCTGGTCTGAGCCCCCACATTCTGGTGTTCTGAACCCCCACATTCTGCTGGTCTGAGACGCCACATTCTGCTGGTCTGAGCCCCCACATTCTAAACGTCGGTGTCCCCACATTCGGCTGGTCTGAACCCCCACATTCTGCTGGTCTGAGCCCACACAATCTGCTGGTCTGAGTCCCACATTCTACTGGTCTGAGTCCCACAATCTGCTGGTCTGAGTCCCACATTCTGCTGGTCTCAGCCCCAACATTCTACTGGTCTGAGCACCACATTCTGCTGGTCTGAGCCCCCACATTCTGCTGGACTGAGCTCCCACATTCTGCTGGTCTGAATCCTCACAATCTGCTGGTCTGAGCAGCCACATTCTGCTGGTCTGGGTCCCCAAATTTTGCTGCTCTGAACCCCCACTTTCTGCTGCTCTGAGCCCCCACGTTCTGCTGGTCTGAGTCCCACATTCTGCTGGTCTCAGCCCCAACATTCTGCTGGTCTGGGTCCCAACATTCTGCTGGTCTGAGTCCCCACATTTTGCTGCTCTGAACCCCCAATTTCTGCAGGTCGGAGCCCCCACATTCTGCTGGTCTGAGCCCCCACATTCTGCTGGTCTGAGTCTCTCATTCTGCTGGTCTGAACCCCACATTCTGCTGGTCTGGGTCCCCACATTCTGCTGGTCTGAGTCCCCACATTTTGCTGCTCTGAACCCCCACTTTCTACTCGTCTGAGCCCCCACATTCTGCTGGTCTGAGCCCCCACATTCTGCTGGTCTGGGTCCCCACATTTTGCTGGTCTGAGTCCCCACATTTTGCTGGGCTCAGTCCCCACATTCTGCTCGTCTCAGACCCCATATTCTGCTGGTCTGAGACTCCACATTCTGCTGGTCTCAGACCCCCTATTCTGCTGGTCAGAGACTCCACATTCTGCTGGTCTGAGCCCCCACATTCTGCTGGTCTGAGCACCCACATTCTGCTGGTCTGAATCCCCACCTCTGCTGGGCTGAGCCCCCATATTCTCCTGGGCTGAGCCCCCATATTCTAACCGTCTGAGTCCCCACATTCAGCTGGTCTGTGCCCCCACATTCTGCTTGTCGGAACCCCCACATTCTGCTGTTCTGAATCCCCACATTCTGCTGGTCTGAATCCCCACATTCTGCTGGTCTCAGACCCCATATTCTGTTGGACTGAGACTCCACATTCTGCTGGTCTCAGACTCCACATTCTGCTGGTCTGAGCCCCCACATTCTGCTGGTCTGAGCCCCCAAGTTCTGCTGGTCTGAGGCCGCAAATTCTGCTGCTCTGAGCACCAACATTCTGCTGGTCTCAGCCCCCACATTCTGCTGGTCTGAGCCCCCACATTCTGGTGTTCTGAACCCCCACATTCTGCTGGTCTGAGACCCCACATTCTTCTGGTCTGAGTCCCTCATTCTGCTGTTCTGAACCCCCACATTCTGCTGCTCTGAGTCCCCACATTCTGCTGGTCTGAATCCCCACAGTCTGCTGGTCTGAGCACCCACATTCTGCTGGTCTGAGCCCCCACATTCTGCTAGTTTCAGCACCAACAATCTGCTGGTCTGAGTCCCTCATTCTGCCGTTATGAGCCCCGAGATTCTGCTGGTCTTAGACCCCACATTCTGCTGGTCTGAATCCCCACATTCTGCTGGTCTGAGCACCCACATTCTGCTGGATTGAATCCCCACCTTCTGCTGGTCTGAGCCCCCATATTCTCCTGGGCTGAGCCCCCATATTCTTACCGTCTGAGTCCCCACATTCAGCTGGTCTGTGCCCCCACATTCTGCAGGTCTGAGCCCCCACATTTTGCTGTTCTGAATCCCCACATTCTGCTGGTCTGAGCACCCACATTCTGCTGGTCTGAATCCCCACATTCTGCTGGTCTCAGACCCCCTATTCTGCTGGTCAGAGACTCCACATTCTGCTGGTCTGAGCCCCCACATTCTAAACGTCGGTGTCCCCACATTCGGCTGGTCTGAACCCCCACATTCTGCTGGTCTGAGCCCACACAATCTGCTGGTCTCAGCCCCAACATTCTACTGGTCTGAGCACCACATTCTGCTGGTCTGAGCCCCCACATTCTGCTGGACTGAGCTCCCACATTCTGCTGGTCTGAATCCTCACAATCTGCTGGTCTGAGCAGCCACATTCTGCTGGTCTGGGTCCCCAAATTTTGCTGCTCTGAACCCCCACTTTCTGCTGCTCTGAGCCCCCACGTTCTGCTGGTCTGAGTCCCACATTCTGCTGGTCTCAGCCCCAACATTCTGCTGGTCTGGGTCCCAACATTCTGCTGGTCTGAGTCCCCACATTTTGCTGCTCTGAACCCCCAATTTCTGCAGGTCGGAGCCCCCACATTCTGCTGGTCTGAGCCCCCACATTCTGCTGGTCTGAGTCTCTCATTCTGCTGGTCTGAACCCCACATTCTGCTGGTCTGGGTCCCCACATTCTGCTGGTCTGAGTCCCCACATTTTGCTGCTCTGAACCCCCACTTTCTACTCGTCTGAGCCCCCACATTCTGCTGGTCTGAGCCCCCACATTCTGCTGGTCTGGGTCCCCACATTTTGCTGGTCTGAGTCCCCACATTTTGCTGGGCTCAGTCCCCACATTCTGCTCGTCTCAGACCCCATATTCTGCTGGTCTGAGACTCCACATTCTGCTGGTCTCAGACCCCCTATTCTGCTGGTCAGAGACTCCACATTCTGCTGGTCTGAGCCCCAACATTCTGCTGGTCTGAATCGCCACATTCTGCTGGTCTGAGCACCCACATTCTGCTGGTCTGAGCCCCCACATTCTGGTGTTCTGAACCCCCACATTCTGCTGGTCTGAGACGCCACATTCTGCTGGTCTGAGCCCCCACATTCTAAACGTCGGTGTCCCCACATTCGGCTGGTCTGAACCCCCACATTCTGCTGGTCTGAGCCCACACAATCTGCTGGTCTGAGTCCCACATTCTACTGGTCTGAGTCCCACAATCTGCTGGTCTGAGTCCCACATTCTGCTGGTCTCAGCCCCAACATTCTACTGGTCTGAGCACCACATTCTGCTGGTCTGGGTCCCCACATTTTGCTGCTCTGAACCCCCACTTTCTTCTGGTCTGAGCCCCCACATTCTGCTGGACTGAGCTCCCACATTCTGCTGGTCTGAATCCTCACAATCTGCTGGTCTGAGCAGCCACATTCTGCTGGTCTGGGTCCCCAAATTTTGCTGCTCTGAACCCCCACTTTCTGCTGCTCTGAGCCCCCACGTTCTGCTGGTCTGTGTCCCACATTCTG
>NW_027599452.1:0-26142 GCF_964194155.1 Cetorhinus maximus
TGAGAGCTGGATCCACAGCGTGCAAACAGCAAAATAAGGAGCAACAGTAGTAGAAGTGATGTGAGGAAACTTTTTTCATTCAGATGGCGGTTAGAGTCTGGAACGAACTTCATGAAAGGGTGGTGGAGAGAGGTTAAAGATGGAGAAGGGATCTCCTCCCATTTTAAAGATGGAGAAGGGATCTCCCTCCATTTTAAAATGGAGAAGGGATTTCCCTCCATTTTAAAGATGGAAAAGGAATCTCTCTCCTTTTCAAAGATGAAGAAGAGGTATGTCACAGGATATTGTTATTTATGCCCAGGCATATTTACAAATTTTTGAACATTTTCAGTTTTCCCCCACCCTGTCTCTCTCTCTCTCCCGTCCATGTCTCTGTCTTTCTCACCCCATCTCTATGTTTCTTTCTCTCTCTCACCCCCATTTCTTTATCTTACACTCGCTCCCCTCTCTCTCTGTCCCTCCCTCTCTCACCCCGTGTCTTTGTTGCTCTCTCTCTCTGTCTCTCTCTCTCTCCCTCTTTCTCTCCCTCTATATCTCGCCCAGTGTATGATTGAGCCAAAATTGGATGTGAAGCTGAAGGGAAAATATTTGCAGGGTTACGGGAAAAGAGCAGACAAGTGAGACCAGCGAAATGTGGATACAAAATTGGCTGAGAGTAATGGTTAATGGGTATTTTTCAGGCTGAAAGGGGGTTTGTAGTTGAGTTCCCCAGGGGTCAGTATTGGCACCCTTGCTTTTCCTGATGTATATAAATGATCTAAATCTAGGTGTGCCGGGGATAATTTCAGAGTTGGCGGATGACACAAAACTTGAGAGAATTGTAAACTGTGAAGAGTACTGTGTAGAACTTCAAATGGACATTGACACATTGGTGGAGAGGGCGGGTAGGTGGCAGAAGGAGGAACATGGAGAGACAGTATAAAATAAAGGATGCTATTTTAAAGGGTGTGCAGCAGCAGAGAGACCTGGCTGTATATGTACATAAGTCATTAAAGGTGACAGGTCAGGTAGAGAGAGCTGTTACTAAAGCACACAGTATTCTAGGCCTCATTAATAGGGGCATAGAGTACAAGAGCAGCGAGGTCATAACGGACTTACATAATACACTGGTTAGAGCTCAGCTGGAGTATTGTGCACAGTTCTGGAAGCCACACTTTCGGAAGGATGTGAACGCATTGGCGAAAGCGCAGAAGAGGTTTAAGAGAAACGTTCCAGAGATGAGACACTTCAGTTATGAGGAGAGATTGGAGAAGTTGGTACTGTTTTCCTTGGAGAGGCGAAGGCTAAGAGGAGACTTGATAGAACATTCCAAAATCATGAGGGGCCTGGACAGAGTAGATAGGGAGAAACTGTTCCCACTCATTAATTGATCAAGAACCAGAGGACACAGTGTTAAAGTGTTTTGCAAAAGAAGCAAATGCGAGGGGAGAAAAAACTTTTTCACACAGAGAGTAGTTAGGGTTTGGGATGCACTGCCTGGAAGCAGTGGAGTCAGGTTCAATCAAGGCATTCAAGAGGGCATTGGATAGTGATTTCAACAGAAATAACATGCAGGGATATGGGGAGAAGGGAGGAGGTTGGCACTAAGTTAAAATGCTCTGAGAGCCAGTGCAGATACGATGGGCTCAATGGCCTCCTTCTGTCTTATAACCATTCTGTGATACACAGGCAGGTTCACTTTTCAGTCTCGAATATGGTTTACTCTTTCCTCCATAGTAGGTTCCAGCACTGACACTTCACAAGTTGGGGAAGGGATCTCCCTCCATTTTAAAGATGGAAAAAGGGTCTCTCTCCATTTTAAAGACAGAGCAAGAATCCCTCTCATTTTAAAGACAGAGATGGGATCTCCCTCCATTTTAAAATGGAGAAGAGATGTCCCTCCATTTTATAGTTGGGGGAGGGATCTCCCTCCATTTAAAAGTTGGGGAAGGCATCTTCCTCCATTTAAAAGACAGCAAAGTGATCTCCCTCCATTGTATATATGGAGAAGGGATCTCTCTCTATTTTAAAGATGGAGAAGGGATCTCTCTCTCTCTCTCTCTCTTTCTCTCTCTTGCCCTATCTCTCGCTCTCTCTCCCCGAGTCTCTATAGAGCCAAAATTGGATGTGAAGCTAAAGGGGAAATATTTTCACGGTTATGGTGAAAGGATGGACAAGTGAGACCAGTGAAACTTTTCTTGCAGATATTCGACCGTTGTTCAATGCGCTGAAGGGTCTCTTTCTGTGTTATAACCATTCTGTGATACGCACACAGGTTAACTTTTCAGTCTCGAATAGGCTTTACCTTTTCTTCCACTGAAGGTTCCAGCACTTACACATCAAAATTTTGGAAGGCATCTCCCTCCATTTTAAAGATGGAGAAGGGATCGCCCTCCATTTCAAAGATGGGGAAGTGATCCCCTCAATTTTAAATTGGAAAAAGGATCTCTCTCTATTTTAAAGGCAGAGCAGAGATCCCTCTCATTTTAAAGACAGAGAAGGGATCTCCCTCCATTTTAAAATGCAGAAGGGATCTCCATCCATTTTAATTTGGGAGAAGGAATATGTCACAGGATTTTGTTGTTTATATGCAGGCATGTTTACAAAATTTTTGCAGCTTTATCGTTTTCTCCAGCAGATGAACTCTACTTTAAATTTGAACGTGACTTCAACGGAGATTGGTGTGTTTTAATCTCAGAACGCAAGTGTGATTTACTCTGTATCAAACCCCGTGTTGTACCTGTCCTGGGAATTGTTGATGGGGACAGTGTAGAGGGAGAATTACTCTGTATCTAACGCATGCTGTACCTATCCTGGGAGTGTCTGACGGGTACAGTGTAGAGGGAGCTTTACTCTGTATCTAACCCTGTGCTGTACCTGTCCTGGGTGTATTTGATGGGGGCAGGGCAGAGGGAGTTTTACTCTGTATCTAACCCCGTGCTGTACCTGTCCTGAGAGTGTTTGATGGGGACAAGTTAATATCAACTTTAATTCATACCCAGCGCCGTGCTGTCAAATAACGGATACAGAAACAGAGGAATCTGTGGTTTCATTTCTGTGTCACTTTCTGTATCTTGAAGCTTCCATTTGGAGCTGGAATGATGTCAGTTAATGAATTAAAAAAAACAAAAACAAAACAACATGTTCTCACACTGAACAATTTCTCCTTTAACTCCTCTCACTTCCTCCAAATAAAAGGTGTGGCTATGGGTACCCGCATGGGCCCCAGCTATGCCTGTCTCTTTATGGTGTATGTAGAACATTCCTTGTTCCAGTCCTCCTCCGGCCCACTCCCACAACTCTTTCTCCAGTACATCGATGATTACTTCAGTGCTGCTTCATGCTCTCGTCGGGACCTGGAAAAATTTATAAATTTTGCTTCCAATCTCCACCCCTCCATCATTTTCATATGGTCCATCTCTGACACTTCCCTTCCCTTCCTTGACCTCTCTATCTCAATTCCTGGTGATAGACTGTCCACCAATATCCATTACAAGCCTATCAACTCCCACAACTACCTCGGCTACAGCTCCTCACACCCCACTTCCTGTAAGGACTCCATTCCATTCTCTCAGTTCCTTCACCTCCGTCGCATCTGTTCTGATGATGCTACCTTCAAAAACAGTTCCTCTGACATGTCTTCATTCTTCCTTAACCGAGGTTTTTCACCCGCGGTCGTTGACAGGGCCCTCAACCGTGTCCGGTCCGTCTCCTGCGCTTCCGCCCACATGCCTTCTCCTACCTCCCAGAAACATGATAGGGTCCCCCTAGTCCTCACTTATCACCCCACCAGCCTCCGCATTCAAAGGATCATCCTCCGCCATTTCCGCCAACTCCAGCATGATGCCACCACCAAACACATCTTCCCTTCAACCCCCCTGGCGGCATTCTATAGGGATCATTCCCTCCTGGACACCCTGGTCCACTCCTCCATCACCCTCTATTCCTCAACCCCCACCTATGGCACCTCCCCATGCCCACGCAGAAGATGCAACACCTGCCCCTTCACTTCCTCTCTCCTCACCGTCCAAGGGCCCAAACACTCCTTTCAAGTGAAGCAGCATTTCACTTCCATTTCCCCTAACTTAGTCTACTGCATTCGTTGCTCCCAATGCTGTCTCCTCTACATTGGAGAGACCAAACGCAAACTGGGCGACCGCTTTGCGGAACACCTGCGGTCTGTCCGCAAGAAAGACCCAAACCTCCCTGTCGCTTGCCATTTTAACACACCACCTTGCTATCTTGCCCACATGTCTGTCCTTGGCTTGCTGCATTGTTCCAGTGAAGCCCAACGTGAACTGGAGGAACAGCACCTCATCTTCCGACTAGGCACTTTACTGCCTTCCGGGCTTAATATTGAATTCAACAACTTTAGATCTTAAACTCCCTCCCCCTATCCCCACCCCGTTTCTTCCCCCTCCTTTTTGTTTTTTTCAATAGTTTATATAGATTTTTCTTTTCCCACCTATTTCCATTATTTTAAAATCTACAACTAATACCTTGTCAGTCTTTCCACCCCACCCCACTAGAGCTGTACCTTGAGTGTCCTGCCATCCATTCTTAATTACCACATTTTCTTAGATAATATCACCACCTTCAACACCTCTTTAATCCTTTTGTCTGTGACATCTTTTGATTATCTGCTCCTATCACTGCTTGCTTGTCCCTACAAGTTCTGTTAAAGGGTCGTGAGGACTCGAAACGTCAACTCTTTTCTTCTCCACTGATGCTGCCAGACCTGCTGAGTTTTTCCAGGTAATTCTGTTTTTGTTTCAGTTACTGAATGTTGTCCTGAAATTTTCACCGGAAAGTGTGAACATTTGTATTATGGAAACGTGTGAAGAAAGTGTTTGGATTTACAAATTACTGCATTGTGAAATGTGAGTCATCTTTGAAGCAATTGGATGTAGGGCCAGGGCGTCTGAATGGACAAACAGGTTTTGGTTGATTAAAGAGCGAATTTTAATGATGTCCTTTGCAGGAGCCATTTACTATAAATGCCCCGAGACAATGAAATGCTTCAGAAGGTAATGTCCCAAGAGAATAAAATGGTTTCCGATGTCTGAATAACTTTCCAAGTCTTCAGACACCTGAAGGGGGCAGAGATATTGTAAGATACAGATCATGAGATGCCACAGAATTGACGTTGTGGGTCCCTCTCCTGTTTCAGAATATCAATTTTGATGTTTTAATCTGTAAACCTTGGCAAATGATTCAGAAAGCAGGAGATTCCAATCCCACACTTTGCTGTTGTGAATTTGAATTCTGAATTTTCTAAAATTGAATCTGGAATTAAAAACCTCCGGGATGGAATTATTCACATTGTGTCTGCTGCTGCAAAGCCCGTGTGTGTGTCTCAGTTTCTTTGTATTTATTAATGATTTAAGGTAATGGGATAGAATGCTACAAGTTTGCTAAAGGGCACAAATAGAGGCAGCAATGCCAGTATTGTAGCTGGAAGCTTCAAATTCCAAAGAGGTATGAATGTCTTAAATGAATAGGCAAAATAGTGAAAGATGGATTTCATTGTAGGCAAATGTGTGGTCGCCCACTTTAGAAGGATGGAACAGATTCCTTTATAAATGATGAAGTGCTGGAGAGAGTGGGGTTCCAAAGTGACTTGGGAGTTTCTGTCCATTTGTGTGCAATGTAGATTTACCAGGATGATAGCTGGATAGTAAGTGTGTGTGGATGTAAATAGTAGTGATCAGAAAAGAGCCATAGGTAGAATCATAGAATAGTCCAGCACTGGATGAGGCTATTCGGCCCATCCAGATGTGCTGGCTCTTTTGAAGGGGAATCCAGTTAGTCTCACTCCGCCACTCTCTCCCCCATAATCCTGCATGTTATTCCCATTCAATGATTTATCCAATTCTCCTTTTGAAAGATCCTATTGAATCATTGCCCACCTCCCCAGCAGACATTGCATTATATATTTGTCTTCTGAGGGATTTGGGTGTCCTTGGACACAAATCACACAAAAAGTTAACATACAGGAACAGCTAACCAGGAGGAAGGTAAATGAAGTGTTGGCCTTTATTGCAAAGGGATTGGAGTACAAGAGTAAGGAAGTCTTGCTGCAAATGTTTTGCTGAGACCACACCTGGAATACAGAGGACAGGACAGGTCGATGAGAGCTCATGAGCTGAAACACACCCGTAGAAATAATTAATGCTCTGCCGCATTTGATGAACAAATATATGTCTCACCCATTTGTTGAATTTTAGCCGTTTCTTTGCATTTGTATCAATTCGAGATTCCCCAGGCAGTGAGATTACGTGGGATGGAATTGAATTTTACACCCCTTCTGTGTTTGACATTGGTGTCATCTAAATTTGGGGTGTGTTGTGTTTTGTAGACATTTTCATATCTTTTTTAATAAACCCCTTTTTTGATCGACTGAATCAGGCTCAGAGTGAATTGGAGCTTTGCATCTAATTTTAAAGTTATTTGAAAATATTTTTAAACTGTGGGCCCTAGTTCCAGTCTCTCCCACAAGGGGAAACAACCTCTCCTCATCCACCCTGTCAAGTCCACTCGGTATCTATTATGTTTCACTAAGATCACCTCTCCAGATTCTAAACTCCAATGGATACAGGACCAGCCTGTCCAACCTTTCCTCATAAGAAAACAAGACTCCTTTCGTCATAAGATCAGAGATCATGTCTCTCTTTCCCACTCACCCCGTCTCTCTGTCGTTCTCTGTCCCACTGTCTCTCGCCCCATCTCTCTCCCTCTTGTTCTCTGTCGCTCTGTCTCTATCTCTCTCTGTCTCTATCTCTCTCTCTGTCTCACCCTGTCGCTTTTGAGCCTAAATTGAGAATGAATAATTGCAATTAAAAATTCCTTGGACAGAGTGGAGGGAATTTGACTCTGTATCGAATCCCTTTCAAACTGAGGTTGATAGATTTTTGTTAGCCAAAGGTATAAAGGGATATGGAGTTAGATCAGAGATCAACCAGGATCTCACTAAAAGTCGGAAACAGGGTGAGGGGTTAAATGGAATCCTCCTCTTCCCATGTGCTATGACCAATATCCTTCTTTCGCTCTCTGTCTCTCAGTCGCTCTCTCGATTTGTGTCTCTTTCTCACACTCGCCCAGTCTAAGCTTTCTCTCTCTCTCTCTCTCTGTCTCTCCCTCTGTGAGAGCCTGTAAAAAAAATCCACAAACATCAGTCAGCCATTTTAGATTTGTTCACGGTGGCCAAGTTATGTTCTCTTAGCATTGGCACATTTATGACAGAGTTGATTCCTCACTCATTAGTATTTTAAATGTGATGGTGACACAGCGTTTAAGTGGGTGTTTCTCCCTTCATTTTCCCTCCATTCTCCCTCCATTTTGAAGATGGAGAAGGGATCTCCCTCCATTTTAAAGATGGAGAAGGAATCTCCCTCCATTTTAAAGATGGTTAAGTAATCTCCCTCCATTTTAAAGATGGAGAGGAGATCTCCCTGCATTCTCAGACTCACTCGCACTCTCACATTCTCACAGGCACATCCTTTCAAACACGCACACTCATGCACTCTCCTGCACACACATACACTCTCAATCTCTCCCACACACACTCACGGGCAAACTCCCTCTCGCACTCACTCTCTCTCTCGCACGGGCTCTGTCTCACATACACTGCTTCACACACTGTCTCTGCCACACACTGTCTTCCACACACTCTCGCTCACACACACTCTCTCATATGCTCTCTCTCACACATACACTAATTCTCAAACACACTCTCTCACACACACACTCTCTCTCTCACATGCACTCTCCCTCACACACACACGATCCCTCACACATGCACTCTCCCTCAAACACACTCTCTCTCACACACACACACTCTTTCACACACACTCTCTCTCTCACACACACTCTCTCTCAAACACACACACTCTTTCACACATACAATCTCTGTCAAACACACCCACTGTCTCAAACACACACTGTCTCTCAAACACACTCTATCTCAAACTCACTCTCTCTCTCACACGTTCTCTCCCTCACACACACTCTCCCTCACACATACACTCTCCCTCAAACAGACACTCTCTCTCACATGCACACTCCCTCAAACACACATTCTCTCTCACATACAAACGCACAGTTTATATTTATATCACATACACTGTGATACACGCACGGGTTATATTTTCAGTATCGAATAAGCTTTACTCTTTCCTCCATTGCAAGTTCCAGTACTTCCACATCACAAGTTGGGGAAGGGATCTCCCTCTATTTTAAAGATGAAGAAGGGGTCTCCCTCCATTTTAAAGATGGAGAAGGGATATGTCACAGGATATTGTTATTTATGCCCAGGCATGTTTACAATTTTTTGAACATTTTCAGTTTTCCCCTGCTCTGTCTCTCTCTCTCTCCCACCCATGTCTCTGTCTTTCTCACCCCATCTCTATGTTTCCCTCTCTCTCACCCCCATCTCTTTATCTCACACATGCTTCCCTCTCTGTGTCCCTCTCTCTCTCACCCCATGTTTGTGTTGCTCTCTCTCTGTCTCTCTCTCTCTCTCTCTCTCAGCCTGTGCCTTTGTTGCTCTCTCTCTGTCTCTCTCTCTCTCTCCCTCTATCTCGCCCAGTGTCTATTGAGCCAAAATTGGATGTGAAGCTGAAGGGAAAATATTTTCAGGGTTACGGGGAAATGGCAGGCGAGTGAGACCAGCAAAACATCTCTTGCAAAGGGTAGACATTACTTCTCTCCCTCTCCCGCCCAATCTCCCTGTCTCTCTCACCCCATCTCCCTGTTTCTCTCTCTCACCCCTTCTCTTTACATTACGCTTGCTCCCCCCTCTCTATCCCTTACCCCATCCATTTTTCTTTCACTTGATTGACTCTCCCTATCTCTCTGTCTCACCTCTTCTCTCTGTCTCTCTTTCTCTCTGACCCCATCTCTCCGTCGCTCTGTCTCTCTCTCTCTCACCCCGTCTCTCACTCTCTCTCTCACTCTGTCTCTCATTCCATTTCTCCGTCACTCTGTTCCTCTCTCTTTTGCCTCATCTCTCTCCATCTCGCCCCATCGCTCTGTCGCTCGCTCTCTCCATCTCTGTCTCTCTCTCTCCCTACTCTGTCTCATTCTGTCTCCTTCTCACCACGTCTCTCTCTCTTTCTCTCCCTCTCTATCTCTCTCTCTCTCTCGCCGAGTGTCTTTTGAGCCAAAATTGGATGTGAAGCTGAAGGGAAAATGTTGTCAGGAATACGGGGAAAGTGCAGACAAGTGAGACCAGCGAAACATGAATACAAAATTGGCTGAGGGATAGAAAACAAACAGTGATGGTTAATGGTTATTTTTCAGGCAGGAAGAAGGTTTGTAGCTGAGTTCCCCAGGGGTCAGTATTGACACCCTTGCTTTTCCTGTTGTATATACATGATATAGATCTTGGTGTGCGGGGGATAATTTCAGAGCTTGCGGATGACACAAAACTTGAGAGAATTCTAAACTGTGAGGGGGACCGTGTAGAACTTCAAACGGACATTGACACATTGGTGGAGTGGGCAGGTAGGTGGCAGATGAAGTTCAATGCGGAGAAGTGTGAGGTGATGCATTTTGGAAGGAGGAAAATGGAGAGAAAGTAAAAAATAAAGGATGCTATTTTGAAGGGTATGCAGGAACAGAGAGACCCGAGTGTATATGTACATAAGTCATTAAAGGTGACAGGTCAGGTAGAGAGAGCTGTTACTAAAGCACACAGTATTCTAGGCTTTATTAATAGGGGCATAGAGTACAAGAGCAGCGAGGTCATAATGGACTTACATAATACACTGGTTAGAGCTCAGCTGGAGTATTGTGCACAGTTCTGGGCGCCACACTATAGGAAGAATGTGAACGCATTGGCGAAAGTGCAGGAGAGGTTTATGAGAAAGGTTCCAGAGATGAGACACTTCAGTTATGAGGAGAGATTGGAGAAGTTGGTACTGTTTTCCTTGGAGAGGAGAAGGCTAAGAGGAGACTTGATAGAACATTTCAAAATCACGAGGGGCCTGGACAGAGTAGATAGGGAGAAACTGTTCCCGCTCATTAACAGATTGAGAACCAGAGGACACAGTTTTAAAGTGTTTTGCAAAAGAAGCAAATGTGAGGTGAGAACAAACTTTTTCACACAGCGAGTAGTTAGGGTTTGGGATGCACTTCCTGGAAGTTTGGTGGAGGCAGGTTCAATCAAGGCATTCAAGAGGGCATTGGATAATGATTTCAACAGAAAAAACATGCAGGGATATGGGGAGAAGGGAGGAGGTTGGCACTAAATTAAAATGCTCCGAGAGCCAATGCAGATACGATGGGCTGAATGGCCTTCTACACTGTAACAATTCTGTGAAGTGATATAGAGTTAGATCACAGAGAAGCCATGATCTCACTGAATGTTGGAACAGGGTGAAGGGATTAAATCCATTTTAAAGATACAGAACGGATCTCCCTCCATATTAAAGACGGAGAAAGGATCTCCCTCCATCTTAAAGATTGAGGATGGATCTTGCTTCATTTCGTCCTCTCTCTCCCTCTCTCTCTCTCTCTTTCTCTCCCTATCTCTTTTGCCTTCTCTCGACTCGTCTCTCTGACTCTCTCTCTCCGCCTCTCTTTCTCTTTTTCTTCTCTCACTCCATCTCTCTCTCGCCCCATCCCTTTTCTCTCTCTCATCTGTCTGTTTCTTTCTCTCTCTCACCCCAACTCTTTTTCTCTCTATTGCCCTGTCTCTCTGTCTCTCTCCATATATTTTCCTCTCTATTGCCCTGTCTCTGTGTGTGTCTCTCTCTCCCTCTGCGCAAACTCGCTCTCTCCTTCCACCTCTTTTTCTCTCTTGTTTGTCGATGTCTCTCCCTAACTCTAGGCCCGACCCACTCTCTCAGCCCTTCTATGTCTCTCTCGCCCGTCATGTTCTTTCTCTCTCTCTCCCGGCCCATCTCTCTGTCTCTCTCATCCCATCTCTGTTCCTTTCACTCCATCGCCTCTCTCTCTCACCCCTTCTCTCTCTATCTCCCTCTCTCTCACTCCATCTCCCTCTGTCACCACATCTCTCTCTCACTCTCTCTCGCCCTGGCTCTCTCTGTTTCTATCTCCCTCTGTCTCGGTCTCTCTGACTCTATCCCTCTGTCTCTCTCTCTCTCTCACGCTGTGTCTCTCTCCTCTCTCTCATCCAGTCTCATTTATACCAAAACCTGATGTGGAGGTGAAGGGAAAATAGTTTCAGGGTTACGGGGAAAGGGCAGACGAGTGAGGCAAGCAAAAACATTTCTTGCAGAGATATGACCGTAGTTCAATGGGCTGAATGGCCTCCTTCTGTGTTATGATTGGAGGGAGGTACAGGGTCCTATTCCCCAGTAGTTCATATAAGGGACTCTGCTTTTTCTGTTATATCAGAACAAACTGGACCCGGATTCACAGGGCATCACTTCACAGTTTACACATGACTCCCAAAATGAGAATGTAGTGAACAGGAAAGAGAATAGTAGCAGACTCCAGGAGGATATAGTCAGTCTGGTGAAATGGACAGACTCATAGCAGGATAACTTCAATGTTGTGATATGTACCGTCATCCATTTTGAATGTTTAGACTGAGGAGGGGCCAAATGAATTAAATTATCTAATGTTAAAGTGGGTGCATAGAACAGAGAAAGATGCAGTTTCATTTCTGTGTTGCTTTCTATCTCTTTAAGTTTCAATTTTGGGCTGGAGTCCTGAAAATTTCATCCTCAAAGCTGTTAGCATTGCATTAGGAAAATTTGTCAAAAGCATTTTTCCTTCAGGAATTCCTGCCTTACGGAAATTTGAGTTACCTTTGTAGAAAGAGGAGATGCGGGGGGTTGAACGGGCATGCGGGTTTTTGGTTGATTAAGCTGTAAATTCAATAACGTCCCTTTGTGATAAGCTGGTTACAGTAAGTGACCCAAGACAATGAAAAGCTTCCACACTGTCTGGCTAACTATCAATTCTTCAGACACATGAAGGAAGGAAAGAGATTGTAAAATACAAAAGGTGAGATGGCAGCGAACCATTGAATTGAAGGTGTGATTCTTGTTCATTTTATTACATCTGGAAACCTGGGCTGATCTCAAAAGCAGGAATTTATCAAAAGCCACATTGGGCTGTTGTGAATTAAAATACTGTTTTCACTAAGAATAAAAAAATGGATCTCTGTGTGTGTCTCTGTGTTTGTGTGTGCGTGTGGGTGTCTGTGTGTGTGCGTGTGTGTGTGTGCGTGTGTGTGTGTGCGTGTGCGTGTGTGCGTGTGCGTGTGTGCGTGTGCGTGTGTGTGTGTGCGTGTGTGTGCGTGTGTGTGTGTGCGTGTGTGCGTGTGCGTGTGTGCGTGTGTGCGTGTGTGTGTGAGCGTGTGGGTGTGTGTGTGCGTGTGTGTGTGTGCATGTGGGTGTCTGTGTGTGTGTGTCTGTGTACGTCTGTGTGTCTGTGTGTGGGTGTGTGTGTATGTGTGTGGGTGTCTGTGTGTGGGTGTCTGTGTGTGGGTGTCTGTGTGTGGGTGTCTGTGTGTGGGTGTCTGTGTATGTGTGCATAGGTGCCTGTGTGTGTGTGTGTGTGTGTGTGGGTGTTTGTGTGTGTGTCTGCATGTGCCCAAAAATTCATTGCATTTACTCATGCTTTAAGATGACAGGATAGAATGCCAAATAGGCAGCTTTGCAAGCAGTGTAGCATCAGATTGCAAATGGATACTAAAACCTTAAGTGAAAGGGAAAAACTGTGTTAAGATGTAATTCAATGTAGGCAAATGTGAATTCACCCACTTTGAACTTACAAAGAAAACAGAAACAGAATTACCTGGAAAAACTCAGCAGGTCTGGCAACATCGGCGGAGAAGAAAAGAGTTGACGTTTCGAGTCCTCGTGACCCTTCAACAGAACTAAGTAATATTAGGAGAGGGGTGAAATATAAGCTGGTTTAAGGTAGCGGGGGGTGGGGGTAGAGAAGTTGGGGGAGGGTGGGGTGGTTGTAGGGACAAGCAAGCAGTGATAGGAGCAAATAATCAAAAGATGTCACAGACAAAGGAACAAAGAGGTGTTGAAGGTGGTGATATTATCTAATCAAATGTGCTAATTAACAATGAATGGCAGGACACTCAAGGTACAGCTCTAGTGGGGCTGGGGTGGAAAGACTAATCAGGTATTAAAGGTATAGATTTAAAAATAGGTGGGAAAAGAAAAATCTATAAATTATTGGAAAAAACAAAAGGGAGGGGGAAGAATCGGAAAGGGGGTGGGGATGGAGGAGGGAGTTCAAGATCTAAAGTTGTTGAATTCAATATTCAGTCCAGAAGGCTGTAAGGTGCCTAGTCAGAAGATGAGGTGCTGTTCCTCCAGTTTGCGTTGGGCTTCACTAGAACAATGCAGCAAGCCAAGGACAGACATGTGGGCAAGAGAGCAGGGTGGAGTGTTAAAATGGCAAGCGACAGGAAGGTTTGGGTCTTTCTTGTGGACAGACCACAGGTGTTCTGCAAAGCGGTCGCCCATTTTACGTTTGGTCTCTCCAATGTAGAGGAGACAACATTGGGAGCAACAAATGCAGTACATTAAGTTAGGGGAAATTCAAATGAAATGCTGCTTCACTTGAAAGGAGTGTTTGGGCCCTTGGATGGTGAGGAGAGAGGAAGTGAAGGGGCAGGTGTTGCATCTTCTGCGTGGGCATGGGGAGGTGCCATAGGTGGGGGTTGAGGAGTAGGGGGTGATGGAGGAGTAGACCAGGGTGTCTCGGAGGGAACGATCCCTATGGATTGCCGCCAGGGGGGTTGAAAGGAAGATATGTTTGGTGGTGGCATCATGCTGGAGTTGGCGGAAATGGCGGAGGATGATCCTTTGAATGCGGAGGCTGGTGGGGTGATAAGTGAGGACAAGGGGGACCCTATCATGTTTCTGGGAGGGAGGAGAAGGCATGAGGGCGGATGTGCGGGAGATGGGCCGGACACGGTTGAGGGCCCTGTCAACGACCGTGGTGGAAAACCTTGGTAAAGGAAGAAGGAGGACATGTCAGAGGAACTGTTTTTGAAGGTAGCATCATGAGAACCGTCGCATCTGTCCTGATGAGTGTCCTGTCATCCATTGTTAATTAGCACATTCGTTTAGATAATATCACCACCTTCAACACCTCTTTGTTCCCTTGTCTGTGACATATTTTGATTATCTGCTCCTATCACTGCTTGCTTGTCCCTACAACTACCCCAGCCCCCCCAACTTCTCTCCCCGCACCATCCCCTCCACCCCCCACCACCCCCCCCCACAACCTTAAACCAGCTTATATTTCACCTCTCTCCTCATATTACTCAGTTCTGTTGAAGGGTCATGAGGACTCGAAACGTCAACTCTTTTCATCTCCGCCGATGCTGCCAGGCCTGCTGAGTTTTTACAGGTAATTCTGTTTTTGTTTTGGATTTCCAGCATCCACAGCTTTTTGTTTTTATTTTTGAACTTAGAAAGGGTTGAACAGATTACTTCCTGAAATGTCGCAAAGCCTGAAACAGGTCCAAAGAACCTTGAGGGACCATCAGTTTGAGTGCAGCGTAGCTTTACCAGATTGATACCTGGATTCCAAGGGTTAGAATTTAATAGGATCAGGGTGATTTGATCCAAGTTGTCAAAATATGAAAAGGAAGTTATGGGGTAGATTAGGAGAAACCATTTCCACAGGTTGAGGAATCTTGGACTATGGGGTCATAGTGTAAAAATTTGGAGTTTTCAGAAGTGAAGTTAGGAAATAGGGTAAAGGGCCATAGAAATTTGAAATCGTCTTCCGCAAATTGCAGTTGATGCTGAGTCAATTTTTAGTTTTTAAATATAAGAATGGCCTGATCTGATGCTTTCAGATATCCAAAAAATTTTCTGTGCATCTCTGTTGCTTGCTGACTGTGTGTATGTCTGTCTGTGTGTGTGTATGTCTGTTTGTTTGTGTGTGTGTTTGTGCATCTATTTGTGCATTTGTGCCCATGTGTGTGCGTGTGTTTGCAAATCTATTTGTGCATATGTGTGTGTCTGTTTCTGTGTGTGCCTCTTTCTGTGTGTATGTTGATGTGTACGTGTGGGTGTCTGTGTGCGTGTGGGTGTGCGTGTGTGTGTGTATTTTGCTCTCTCCGAACCTCTAAGTATTCGGCCACGTCATTTCGCCATTTTAATTTGGTTCATGGTGGCCATTTTTACGCCAAATGCCTGTTTCATCATAGCAAGGCTTCCTTAATATTGTACACCAATTGATGGGTCAGTGTTGAGGGAGTTTGACCCTCTGTATAACCCTGTGCTGTTCCCGCACTGCAAGTGTTGAACGCAACAGTGAAGAGGGAGCTTTACTCTGTTTCTTACGTGTGCTGTACCTGTCCTTGGCATGTTTAAATGGGAGATTGTAGAGTGAGCTTTACTCTGTACTATCACTCTCGTGGGAGTCTTTGAGAGGAGATTTTAAAGGGAAATTTACTCTGTAACTCAAGCTGCTGCTCCTGCCCAGGGAATCTTTGATGGTACAACGTAGAATGAGCTTTACTCTGTATCTTACCCTGTCCTGTATTGTCGTGGGAGTGTTTGATAGGGACAGTGTCGAGGGAGCTTTGCTCTGTGTATAACCCCATGCTGCTCCTTCCCTGAGTGTTTTTGATGGGGACAGTGTAGAGAGAGCTTTACTCTGTATCTACTCCTGTGCTATAACTGTCCTGGGAGTGATTGATGGTGACAGTGTAGAGGGATCTGCCTGTCCCTCTCTCCCCATCTGTCTCTCCCCCTCGCCCCATCTGTCTCCCCCTCTTGCCCCACTCTCAGACACACACACACACTGCCTCTCAGGCTCAAATGCACTCTCACAATCACACACATCCTTTTCACACACACTGTCACAAGCTCCCTCACTCTCACACTGTCTCTCTCACACTGTCTCTCAAACTCTCTTACACTCACTCTCATGCTCTGTCACACTGTCTCTCAAACTCTCAGACTCACTCTCACTGTCACACTGTCTCTCAAACTCTCACACTCACTCTCACACTCTGTCACACTGTCTTTCAAGCTCTCACACTCACTCTCACACTATCTCACACACTGTCCCACACACTCTCTCACACTCTCTTTCTCACACTCAATCTCTCATAATCAATCTCTCACTCTCATTTTCTCACACTCCCTCTCTCACACTCACTCAAACTCACTCTCTCTCATACTTTCTCTCACCCTCTCTCTCCCACTTGCTCTATCACACTCTCTCACACACTCCCACACTCTCACACTCACTCTCACTCTCTTATGCTCTCTCTCTCTCACACACTCTCTCACACTCTCTCTCTCTCACTCACTCTCTCTTACTCACTCTCTCTCACTCACTCTCTCTCACTCACTCTCTCTCACTTATTCTCTCACACTCACTTTCTCACAGTGTCAGGATCTTGACCACTTCTCAGCCTTTCTTTTTCCAAGGAAAACAATCCCAACCTCTCCAATCTATCCTCATAGCTACAGTTCTTCATCCCGGGAAGCATTCTCGTGAATCTCCTCTACTCTCTCCAATATCTTAGGGGAAATCCCTCAATTTTAAAGGTTGAGGATGGTTTTCACTCCAATTCATCCTCTCTCTGTCTCCCTATCTCGTTTTCTTTTCTCACTCTGTCTCTCTCTCTCTCTTCCCCCATCCCTTTTCTCTCTCTCACCTGTCTCTGTCTTTCACTGTCTCTCTCATCCCAACTCTTTTTCTCTTTATCGCCCTGTCTCTCTATCTCTCATTCTCTTTTTCTCTCGCTTGCCCTGTCTCTGTCTCTCCCGCCCTTTAGCCGAATCACTCTCTCTCGTTCAACCTCTTTTTCTCTCTCACCCTCTCTCTCTGTCTTTTGGTCCCTATCTCTCTCGCTCTGTCTCTACCTCTCTCTCTCTCTCTCTCAATCAATCTCTCTGTCGCTCTACGTCCCTCTCTCTCACTCCATTTGTCTTTCTCTGATCCCGTGTCTCTGTCACTCTCCCTGACTCACTCTGTATCTCTCTCACCCATCACTCTCTCTCTCTCTCACATCTCTGACTCTCCTCTCTCGCCTTCTCTCTCTCATCCATCTCTCTCCGCACCCCACCACATCCCCCACCCCCCCTCCCCCCCCCCACCCCCCACCCCACCATCGCTCCCCACCCCCCGTCTCTCTCTCACCCTGTCCCTCTATCTATCTTGCCCAGTATCGTTTGAGCCAAAATTGGATGTGAAGCTGAATGGAACATGTTTTCAAGGTTACGGGCGGACAAGTGAGACCAGTGAAAGTTTTCTTGCACAGTTGAGACTGTAGTTTGATGAGTTGAATGTCCTCCTGTGTTGTGACCATTCTGTGATACACACCAGGTTAACTTTTCAGTCTAGAATAAACTTTACTCTTCCCTCCACTGCAGATGCCAGCACATCCACACCACAATTTGGGGAAGGGATCTCCCTCCATTGTAAAGATGCAGAAGGGATCTCCCTCCATTGTAAAGATGCAGAAGGGATCTCCCTCCATTTTAAAGTTGCAGAAGGGATCTCTCTCCATTTTAAAGATGCAGAAGGTATCTCCCTCCATTTTAAAGATGGGGATAGGATATGTCACAGGATATTGTTGTTTATTCCCAGACATGTTTGCTTCATCCTTTTTCGCCAGCAGATAAACGTTTAATTTGAACTATGTTTTTAATTTGAACTCTAATTCAGAGGAGAATAATGCTTTTTAATCTCATAACTCAAGTGTAGAGGGAAGATTACTCTGTATCTAACCCTGTGCTGTACCTATCCTAGGTGTGTTTGACGGAGACAGTGTAGAGGGAGATTTTCTCTGTCTCTAACCCCGTGCTATACCTGTCCTTGGAATATTTGATGTGGGTAATTTACTATCAACTTTAATTCTTAACTAACCCCGGGCTGTCAAATAACGGATGCAGAAACAGAGAAATCTGTGGTTTCATTTCCGAGTCACTTTCTGTATCTTGAAACTTCCATTTGGAGCTGGAATGATGTCAGTTGATGAATGTTGTCCTGAAAATTTCAGCCTAAAAAGCGTGAACATTTGTATTGTGGAAACGTTTAAAGAAAGTGTTTGCAATTACACATTACTACATTGTGAAATGTGAGTTATCTTTGGAGCAATAGGATGTAGGGCCAGGGAGTCTGAATGGACAAATTGGGTTTGGTCGATGAAAGAGCGAATTTTAATGATGTCCTTTGCAGGAGTCGTTTACTGTAAATGCCCCGAGACAATGAAATGCTTCAGAAGCTGTTCACAGGAAATGTCCCAAGAGAATGAAATGGCTTCCCAATGTCGGAATAACTTTCCAAGTCTTCAGACACATGAACGGGGCAGAGATAATGTAAGATTCAGATCATGAGATGCCACAGAATCACAGAATTGACGTTGTAGGGCCCTCTCCTGTTTCAGAATGTCAATTTTGATGTTTTAATCTGTAAACCACTGCTAATGATTCAGAAAGCAGGAGATTCCAATCCCACACTTTGCTGTTGTGAATTTGAATTCTGAATTTTCTAAAATTGAATCTGGAATTAAAAACATCCAGGATTGAATTGTTTACATTGTGTCTGCTGCTGCAAAGCCCGTGTGTGTGTGTGTCTCAGTTTCTCTGTATTTATTAACGATTTAAGGTAACGGGATAAATGTCACAAATTTGCTAAAGGGCATAAATAGAGGCAGCAATGCCAGTATTGTAGCTGGAAGCTTCAAATTCCAAAGAGGTATGAATGTCTTAAGTGAATAGACAAAATAGTGAAAGATGGATTTCATTGTAGGCAAATGTGTGGTCGCCCACTTTAAAAAGGATGGAACAGATTCCTTTATAAATGGTGAAATGCTGGAGAGAGTGGGGTTCCAAAGTGACTTGGGAGTTCCTGTCCATTTGTGTGCAGTGTAGATTTACCAGGATGATAGCTGGACAGTAAGCGTGGGTGGATGTATATAGTAGTGATCGGAAAAGAGCCATGGGTAGAATCATAGAATAGTCCAGCACTGGAGGAGTCTATTTGGCCCATCCAGATGTGCTGGCTCTTTTGAAGAGGAATCCAGTTAGACTCACTCCGCCACTCTCTTCCCCATAATCCTGCATGTTATTCCCATTCAATGATTTATCCGATTCTCCTTTTGAAGGATCCTATTGAACCATTGCCCATCTCCCTAGCAGACATTGCATTATATATTTGAGTTCTGAGGGATTTGGGTGTCCTTGGACACAAATCACACAGAAAGTTAACATACAGGTACAGCTAACCAGGAGGAAGGTAAACGAATTGTTGGCCTTTATTGCAAAGGGATTGGAGTACAAGAGTAAGGAAGTCTTGCTTCAAGTGTTTTGCTGAGACCACACCTGGAATACAGAGGACAGAATGGGTCGATGGGAACTCATGAGCTGAAACACACCCGTAGAAATAATTATGTCTCGCCCATTTGTTGATTTTTAGCCGTATCTTTGCATTTGTATCTATTCGAGATTCCCCAGGCAGTGAGATTACGTGGGATGGAATTGAATTTTACACCCCTTCTGTGTTTGATATTGGAGTCATCTTCATTCGGGGTGTGTTGTGTTTTGTAGACATTTTCATATCTTTTTCAATAAATCCCTTTTTTGAGTGACTGCATCAGGCTCAGAGTGAATTGGAGCTTTGCATCTAATTTTTAAAAATTTTGAAAACATTTTTGAACTGTGGGCCAGAGTACCTGTCTCTCCCACAAGGGGAAACAACCTCTCTACATCCACCCTGTCAAGTCCACTCGGTATCTATTATGTTTCACTAAGATCACATCTCCAAATTCTAAACTCCAGCCTGTCCAACCTTTCCTTACAAGAAAACAAGCCTCCTTCCCTCATAAGATCAGAGATCATGTCTCTCTTTCCCACTCACCCCGTCTCTCTGTCGTTCTCTGTCCCGCTGTCTCTCACCCCATCTCTCTCCCGCTTCCTCTCTGTCGCTCTGTCATTATCTCTTTCTGTCTCTATCTCTCTCTCTGCCTCGCCCAGTCTCTTTTCAGCCGAAATTGAGAATGAATATTTGCAATTAAAAATTCCTTGGACAGAGTGGAGGGAATTTGACTCTGTATCGAATCCCATTCAATCTGAGCTTGATAGATTTTTGTTAGCCAAAGGTGCAAAAAGATATGAAGTTAGATCAGAGATCAGCCAGGATCTCACTGAATGTTGGAAACAGGGTGAGTGGTTAAATGGAATCCTCCTTTTCCCATGTGCTCCGGTAAATATCCTTCTTTCACTCCCTGTCTCAGTCTCCCTCTCCAACTGTGTCTCTCTTTTTCACATGCGCTCAGTCTGTGTCTTCTCTATCTCTCTCTCTCTGTCCCTCTGAGAATCTGTGAAAATCCACAAACATCAGTCAGCCATTTTAGTTTGTCCACTGTGGTCATTTTATGATCCCTCAGCACTGGGACATTTATGACAGAGTTGACTCCTCACTGATGAGTACATTAAATGTGACAGAGACACAGCTTTTCAGCGTGCGTTTCTCCCTCCATTCTCCCTCTGTTGTAAAGATGAAGAAGGGATCTCCCTCCATTTTAAAGATAGAGAAGGATCTCCCTCCATTTAAAAGATGGGGAAGGGATCTCCCTCCATTTTAAAGATGGGGAAGGGATCTCCCTAAATTTTAAAGTTGGAGATGGGATCTCCCTCCATATTAAAGATGGAAACGGGATCTCCCTGCATTTTAAGGATGGAGAAGGGATCTCTCTTCATTTTAAGGGTGGGAAAGGGATCTCCCTCCATGTTCGAGATGGAGAAGGGATCTCTCTCTCTCTCTCTCGCCCTATCTCTCGCAATCTCCCGAGTCTCTTTAGAGCCAAAATTGGATGTGAATCTGAAGGGAAAATATTTTAAAGGTTATGGGGAAAGGATGGACAAGTGAGACCACTGAAACCTTTCTTGCAGAGTGTCAACAGTGGTATGATGGGCTGAATGGCCTCCTTCTGCATTGGAATCGGTCTGTGATACACACACAGTATAAATTCTCAGTCTTAAATAAGCTTTCCTCTTTCCTCCGTTGTAGGTTCCAGTACTTGCACATCACAAGTTGTGGAAGGGATCGCCCTCCATTTTAAAGATGGAGAAGGGATCTGCCTCCATTTAATAGGTAGAGAAAGGTTTCCTCTCATTTTATAGACAGAGAAGGGATCTCCCTCCATTTTCAGGATTGAGGATGGTTCGTGTTCCATTTTGACCTCTCGATGTCCTTGTCTTTCTCTCTCCCTATCTCTGTTGCCTTCTTTTGACTCGCCTCTCTGACTCTCTCTATCACCCCATCTCTTTTTCTCCTCTCACCGCATCTCTCTTTCTTTCACCCCATCCCACTCGACTCTCTCGCCTTTCTGTCTTTCTCTGTTTCTCTCGCCCCAACTCTTTTCCTCTCTATCGCACTGTCTCTCTCTCTCTCTTTCTCTCTTTTGCCCTGACCCTATGCCTCTCTCTCCTCCCTCTTGTCCAATCTCTCTCCATCGCACCAGCTCTTTTTGACTCTTGCCCATCTCTCTGTCTCTCCTTGCCTTTCACCCCATCCCCCTCTCTCAACCTTCCCTCTGTCTCTCTCTCTCACGCCATGTCTCTGTCACTGTCTCTCTCTCTCTCTCTCTCTCTCCCCGAGTCTCTTTAGAGCCAAAGTTGAATGTGAAGCTGAAGGGAAAATATTTTCAGGGTTACAGGGAAAGGGCGGACAAGTGAGACCAGTGAAACTTTTCTTGCAGAGTGTCGACAGTAGTTCAACGGGCTGAATGGCCTCCTTCTGCATTGTAACCGTTCTGTGATACACACACACAATAAATTCTCAGTCTCGACTAAGCTTTCCTCTTACTTCCATTGTAGGTTCCAACACTTACACATCACAACTTGCGGAAGGGATCTCCCTCCATTTTAAAGATGGAGAAGGGGTCTCCCTCCATTTTAAAGATGAAGTAGTGATCTCCCTCAAATTTAAAAATAGAGAAGTGGCATCCCTAAATTTTAAAGATGGGGAAGGCATACGTTGTAGGATATTGTTGTTGATACCGAGGCATGCTTACAAAATTTTTCAGCCATTTTACTTTCCCCCTGCCGAATATCTCTGCTTTAATTTGAACTTTGTTTTTGATATGAACTCCAAATTATTAAATAATCACACTTTTAAATCTGATAACTCAAGTACAGAGAAAGCTTAACTCGGTATCTAACATCGTGCTGTACCTGTCCTGGGAGTGTTTGATGGGGACAGTGTAGAGGGAGCTTTACTCTCTATTTAACCCCATGCTGTACTTGTTCTGGGAGTGTTTGATGGAGGAAGTGTAGAGATAGCTTTACTCTGTGTCTAACCCCATGCTTTACCTGTCCTGGGAGTGTTTGATGGAGACAGTGAGACGGTGATTTACTCTGTATCTAACCCCATGCTGTACCTGTCCTGGGAGTGTTTTATGGATGCACAGAAGAGGGAGCTTTACCCTATATCTAATACTGTGCTGTATCATCTCTGGGAGTATTTGATGGCAACATTCTAATCCAACACGAAAACATTCCACAAAGCAGGGCTCACAAATTGAACACGAGTTTCCTTGTTTGATTCTCCCTGGTCTTTTCTGATTCTCTGGTAGATTCCTGGTTCTTATCCTCCACATGAACAGTCGTCCTAATCCCGTGTACCTGTCCTGCTCCCAAACATGGCATCCGACTACAATAAGGCAAGTGATACAGGAGTGTCTCAGTGAAAGAGACAGGTGAGTCTTGATCCTGACCCGGGTGTATGTGAGTGACCCGGGTTAATCCAATCCTCCAGGCACAGTTTAGACAGTTTGAATGCAATGCAGCTTTGCCAGAATGAGACCTGGATTCCAAGGTTTAAATTACAAAGTGAGATTGCACAAACTGGGGTTGTATTCCCTGAAATTTAGCAGCATCAGGGGTGATTTGATCAATTTGTCAAATTCTGAGAGGAACTGAGTGGGGGTGTTTCAGGGAATGTAGAGTCCTTGTCCTGAGTAACAAGCCTCGTGAGGCACCTTATCAAATCCCTTTTGAACGCTCAAGTATCCCTCTGTTACACAAACTCTGTCTCTCGGTCACCATCTCGGTCTGTATCTCTCTCATTGTTTCTTTGTCTCTTTTCTTTCTAGTGTTTATAACTTAAAACCTCTTGAGAGCTGGATCCACAGAGTGCAAACAGCAAAATAAGGAGCAACAGGAGTAGAAGTGATGTGAGGAAACTTTTTTCACCCAGATGGTGGTTAGAGTCTGGAACGAACTTCATGAAAGGGTGGTGGAGACAGGTTAAAGATGTAGAAGGGATATCCCTCCATGCTAAAGGTAGAGAAGGGTTCTCCCTCCATTTTAAAGTTGTAGAAGGGATTTCCCTCAATTTTAAAGATGGAGAATGGATCTCTCTCGATTTTAAAGATGGAGAAGGGATCTCCCACCATTTTAAAAATGGAGAAGCGATCTCCCTCCATGTTAAAGATGGAGAAGGGATCTCCCTCCGTTTTAAAGATGTAGAAGGGATCTCCCTCCATTTTAATTTAGAAGAAGGGATCTCCACCCTTTTTAAATACGGAGATGGGTTCTCCCCCCATTTTCAATTCGCAGAAGGGATATGTCACAGGATATTGTTGTTTATATGCAGGCATGCTTACAAAATTTATGCAGCTTTATTGTTTTCTCCATCAGATGAACTCTACTTTAAATTTGAACTCGACTTCAAAGAAGAATGATGTGTTTTAGTCTCAGAACGCAAGTTTAGTGGGAGTTTTACTCTGTATCTAACCCTATGCTGTACCTGGCCTGGGAGTGGTTGATGGGGACAGTTTAGAGGGGACTTAACTCTGTATCTAACCCTGTGCTGTTCCTGTCCTGGGACAGTTTCACAGGATAATTTAGACAGACAGAGTTTTCCTCTGTATCGAATTTCTGCTTTGCCTGTGCTGCGCATTTTGGTGGGACAGTGGAAATGGAGAGGCCTGAGACCTCTCTGTTGATGTGGAGGAAATAATGTCTCATAATTGAATAGTGAGCAAAATTGATGCTGATGTGATTAAAGGGGCAGTGGCAGAATGTATGTGACATTGGCTAAGGGACAGAACACAGTGTAGTCGATAACGGTTGTTGCACATTGGAGGGAGATACAGGGTCCTATTCCCCAGTGGTTCATATCAGGGGCACTGCTTTTTCGGTTATATCAAAATAAACTGGAACTGGATTCACAGGGCATCACTTCACAGTTTGCACATGTCTCCCAAAGTGAGAATGTAGTGAACAGGAAAGAGAAAAGTAGCAGACTTCAGGAGGATATAGTCAGTCTGGTGAAATGGACAGACTCATAGCAGGATAACTTCAATGTTGTGATATGTGTCGTGATCCATTTTGAATGTTTAGACTGAGGAAGGGCAAAATGAATTAAATTGTCCAATGTTAAAGTGGGTGCATAGAACAGAGAAAGATGCAGTTTCATTTCTGTGTTGCTTTCTATCTCTTTAAGATTCAATTTTGGGCTGGAGTCCTGAAAATTTCATCCTGAAAGCTGTTAGCATTGCATTCGGGAAATTTGTCAAAAGCATTTTTCCTTAGCAATTCCTGCCTTACGGAAATGTGAGTTATCCTTGTAGAAAGAGGAGATGCGGGGGGGTTGAACGGGCATGCGGGTTTTTGGTTGATTAAGCTGTAATTTCAATAACGTCCCTTTTAGATAAGCTGGTTACAGTAAGTGCCCCAAGACAATGAAAAGCTTCCACACTGTCTGGCTAACTATCAATTCTTCAGACACATGAAGGAAGGAAAGAGATTGTAAAATACAAAAGGTGAGATGGCAGCTAAACATTGAATTGTCCCCTATTCTTACATCTGGAAACCTGGGCTGATCCCAAAAGCAGGAATTTATCAAAAGCCAATTGGGCTGTTGTGAATTATAATACCATTTTCTCTCAGTATAAAAAAAATGAATTTGAAATTGGAAAAAAATCTCCTGGAAGGAATGGTTCACTCCCTTCTGCTTCTGCATGACCCATGTATGTATCTATGTGTGTCTATGTCTGTGTTTGTGTGTGTGTGCTCGTGTGTGTGTCTCTCTGATTGTGTGTGTGTGTCTCTGTGTGTGTCTGTGTGTTTGTGTGTCTGTATTTGTGTGTGTGTGTTGGTGTGTGTGCGTGTCTTTGTGCGTGTGTTTGTGTGTGTGTCTGTGTGTGTATGTGTGAGACTGTGTTTGTGTCTGTGTGTGGGCGTCTGTGTTTGTCTGTGCCCAAAAATTCATTGTATTTACTAATGCTTTAAGATGACAGGATAGAATGCCACATAGGCAGCTTTGCAAGCAGTGTAGCATTTGATTGCAAAAGAATACTAAAACCTTAAGTGAAAGGGAAAAACTGTGTTAAGATGGAATTAAATGTAGGCAAATGTGAATTGACCCACTTTGAATTTAGAAAGGAGTGAACAGATTAGTTCCTGAAATGTCGCAAAGCCTGAAACAAGTCCAAAGAGCCTTGAGGGACCATCAGTTTGAGTGCAGAGTAGCTTTACCAGATTAATACCTGGATTCCAAGGGTTAGAATTTAATAGGATCAGGGTGATTTGATCCAAGTTGTCAAAATATGAAAAGGAAGCTATGGGGTAGATTAGGAGAAACTATTTCCACAGGTTGAGGAATCTTGGACTATGGGGTCATAGTGTAAAATTTAGAGCTTTCAGAAGTGAAGTTAGGAAACACATGTACAGGTAAAGGGCCATAGAAATTTGGAACTGTCTTCCGCAAATTGCAGTTGATGCTGAGTCAATTTTTAGTTTTTAAACATAAGAATGGCCTGATCTGATGCTTTCAGATATCCAGAAAATTTTCCGCCCATCTCTGTTGCTTGCTGACAGCGTGTGTGCGTGTGTGTGTGCGTGAGTGTGTGTGTGCCTGTTTGTTTGTTTGTGTGTGTGTTTGTTTGTGCATCTATTTAATTTGGTTCATGGTGGCCATTTTTGCACCAAATTCCTGTTTCATCATAGCAAGGCTTCCTTAATATTGTACACCAATTGATGGGTCAGTGTTGAGGGAGTTTGACCCTCTGTATAACCCTGTGCTGTTCCCGCACTGCAAGTGTTGGATGCAACAGTGAAGAGGGAGCTTTACTCTGTTTCTTACGTGTGCTGTACCTGTCCTTGGCATGTTTAAATGGAGATTGTAGAGTGAGCTTTACTCTGTACTATCACTATCCTGGGAGTTTTTGAGAGGAGATTTTAA
>NW_027599453.1:0-26134 GCF_964194155.1 Cetorhinus maximus
GTGAGGGGAGGGGGAGGGAGGGAAAACAATCCCCGTTAGATTGCCCATCGCTTTACTGGGTCGGAGTCACTCACCCTCCCCCCATGTAACCGGAATTCAGGATGCGGCCGGCGGGATTTGCGCCTCTTCTCCCTCCGTCTCCCTCCCTCTCTCTCTCTCTCTCCCTCCCCCTCTCTCTCTCTCTCCCTCCCCCTCTCCCTCCCTCTCTCTCCCTCTCTCTCTCCCGCTGCTGCCCCGGGGTCTCCTCCGACCACAACAAGGGGCGACCATGACCCACCAGCGGCGCCCCGCACACCCGCCGGCTCCTCTCCCCTTCTCCCTTCACCGCCAAACCAGCCGCGACCCCGCCCCGGGGGTGGGCGGGGCACTGCCTGCGCGATGGGCGGGGCTTAGGCAGGCCCCACCCCTTTATAAAGGCCCCCGGCTGCCCGCTGCCCCGCCTCCTCCATTGTGAGGTCACAACCCGATCCAGCCAATCAGGGGAGGGTTGGGGGGAGGAGCTGTTTGATGATTGGTTCAAGGGGTTGAGGGTGGGACCCGTGGGCTCGTGGGCGTTGTGGGGGGCGGGGCCAGCCGGCGAGAACACGTCCCCACCCCTTGTGACGTCCCAAGGGGAGATTGGGGTGGGGGAGATGAGGGATTGGCAGTTTTTATTTGGTTGAGGGGTCCTCCTGCCCCTCCCCCCGCCCCCAACCACCCACCCCCCACCCCACCCACCCCCCCATCACTGTCACTCACCCACATCACCGTCACTCACCCACATCACCGTCACTCACCCCCATCACCGTCATTCACCCACATCACCGTCACTCACCCCCATCACCGTCACTCACCCCCATCACCGTCACTCACCCCCATCACCGTCACTCACCCCCATCACCGTCATTCACCCCCATCACCGTCACTCACCCCCATCACCGTCACTCACCCACATCACCGTCACTCACCCCCATCACCGTCACTCACCCACATCACCGTCACTCACCCCCATCACCGTCACTCACCCCCATCACCGTCACTCACCCACATCACCGTCACTCACCCCCATCACCGTCACTCACCCACATCACCGTCACTCACCCACATCACCGTCACTCACCCCCATCACCGTCACTCACCCCCATCACCGTCACTCACCCACATCACCGTCACTCACCCCCATCACCGTCACTCACCCCCATCCCCGTCAATCACCCACATCCCCGTCACTCACCCCCATCACCGCCACTCACCCACATCACCGTCACTCACCCCCATCACCGTCACTCACCCCCATCACCGTCACTCACCCCCATCACCGTCACTCACCCACATCACCGTCACTCACCCCCATCACCGTCACTCACCCACATCACCGTCACTCACCCACATCACCGTCACTCACCCCCATCACCGTCACTCACCCACATCACCGTCACTCACCCCCATCACCGTCACTCACCCCCATCACCGTCACTCACCCCCATCACCGTCACTCACCCACATCACCGTCACTCACCCACATCACCGTCCGGCGCGCCAACCGTCCCCAACCACATGGCCGCTGTGCGAGATCCCATGGGTGGCAGGAGAGAGAGTTGGGGTGAGGAGGGGTGTTTGTGGGGGGAGGGGAGAGAGACGGCCAGCGGAGTCATCCAGCCTGGCCGGAGGGAGGGAGGGAGGGAGGGTTGCTGTGCTGGGAACTCCAGAGGAATCTCGCCCTCCACGTGCGCCGCACTCCCTAACACAACAACACAAGGATTAGACCATATGACGCAGGGGCAGAAATGAGGCCATTCAGCCCATCCAGTCTGCTCCCGCCATTCCATCATGGCTGATAAGTTTCTCAACCCCATTCTCCCGCCTTCTTCCCGTAACCTTTGATCCCCTTACCAATCAAGAACCTATCTATCTCGGTCTTAAATACACTCAATGACCTGGCCCTCCACAGCCTTCTGTGGCAATGAATTCCAGAGATTCACCACTCTCTCTGGCTAAAGAAGTTTCTCCTCGTCTCTGTTCTAAAAGGTCTTCCCTCTACTCTGAGGCTGTGCCCACGGGTCCTAGTCTCTCCTACTCATGGAAACATCTTCCCCCATGTCCACTCTATCCAGGCCTTTCAGTATTCTGTAAGTTTCAATCAGATCCCCCCCTCATCCTTCTAAATTCCATCGAGCATAGACCCAGAGTCCTCAAACGTTCCTCATATGTTAAGCCTTTCGTTCCTGGGATCGTTCTCGTGAACCTCCTCTGGACCCTCTCCAGGGACAGCACATCCTTCCTGAGATACGGGGCCCAAAATTGCTCACAATATTCTCAATGTGGTCTGACCAGAGCCTTATAAAGCCTCAGCAGCACATCCCTGCTTTTATATTCTAGTCCTCTCCAAATAAATGCCAACATTGCATTTGCCTCCCTAACTATCGACTCAACCTGCAAATTAACCTTAAGAGAATCCTGGACTAGGACTCCCAAGTCCCTTTGCACTCCAGATTTCTGAATTCTCTCCCCATTTAGAAAATAGTCTATGCCTCTATTCTTCCTCCCAAAGTGCATGGACCTCACACTTGCCCACGTTGTATTCCATCTGCCACTTCTTTGCCCATTCTCCTAACCTGTCCAAATCCTTCTGCAGCCTCCCCGCCTCCTCAATACTACCTGTCCCTCCACCTATCTGATACGTGTGACTCATGTGGGGCTTTGTAGACGTTGTCCTTCCTGCTAGTTTGGTGTAGAGGTGGTCAATCTTGGGGAATAGGGGACCTGTGCAGTTTGGCTGTTCTGTTGACCGTTAGTTTACAGTCTCCCCCCCAACACAGGGCTGGTCTGGTTTAAGGACAGGGACTAGGTTGTGCTGCCCACTCTTCAGAACTGAACGGCTTTTCTGACCCTCCCCCCACCCCCTCACAGCCTCTCTGGCTGGCTCAGCTCAGCATCAACCTTCTCTCTCAGGGAGCTCAGCGCCGGTCTTGGCTTCAGGTAGGGAGGGGGTTGATCCTGGGTCCACGTGAATCTGGGCCTGGAGGCTTTGGATTGTTCCCCCCAGTTCCCTGTCCTTGGAGACAGGCTCACATTCTTTAGCAGCTCTGACAGTCACAGAGAGTCACAACAGGAGAGTTTCGGACCAGTTTAATTTCACCCCTTTCAACCGACCACCCCCGAGATCAAATAGCAAAGGAAAAGTACAGCACAGGAACAGGCCCTTCGGCCCTCCAAGCCTGCGCCCATCACATTGCCCGTCAAACTAAAACATTTCGCACTTCCCGGTGTCGGTATCCCCTCTATTCCCATCCTATTCATGGATTGCTCAAGCTGCCTCTTAAACCCCACTATCGTACCTGCTTCCACCACCTCCTCTGGCAGCGAATTCCCTCTGTGTAAAAAACTTACCCCCGCACATCATCCTCTATAGTTTCCTCCTCTCACCTTAAATCTATGTCCCCCTAGTCATTGACTCTCCCACCCTGGGAAAAAGCTCCTGACTATCTTACTCTGTCGAAAGGCTTGGTCCTTCATCTCCTGCCCCCATCACTGGGAGTTGTGTCGATCGGTGTCGATAATGAACAGTTTTCTCTGCTGATACCTTTATCCTGGACTCCTTCGCCTGGGAACCTTTCCGACTGGCCAGATGTTTGTTCCAGATGTAACTGTCGATCACCTTTATTTAAATATCGGAAAGCGTGTTCCCTGAAAACACACGTGTGTCTACTTCCGTTCCTCAGGGGTTGACCGGTCACTGGCGCTGGGACAAGAATTGCCTCTGTCTCCCCAGCTTTGGTGTTGAATAAGGAATGAATGTCAGGATTGGTTGTTTCGGGCTCTGCTACGCTGTAGACTTCATTGAATGGCGATAGTTGCCTGGGAGCCTGTTTAAATCTGCCTTTGCAATGTTTCATTAGGTGACCGCTCCTGGGGCTAAAACAACCCTCCACCTTTTTCAATGGCCGGTCGCACGGAGTTTTGCTGGTGTCCAAGTCGGTGAAAAACCCTTTCCCATTTTTACTGCTTTCATTTCGTATTAGTCCCTTCAAACTCCCCGAGATGTCACTCTCAGTCCCTTTAACCTCACCGTGATCTCACTCACAGTCCCTTTAACCTCCCCGTGATCTCACTCTCAGTCCCTTTAACCACCCCGTGATCTCACTCTCAGTCCCTTTAACATCCCCGTGATCTCACTCTCAGTCCCTTTAACCACCCCGTGATCTCACTCTCTGTCCCTTCAACATCCCCGTGATCTCACTCTCTGTCCCATTAACATCCCCGTGATCTCACTCTCTGTCCCTTTAACCTCACCGTGCTCTCACTCTCTGTCCCTTTAACCTACCTGTGATCTCACTCTCTGTCCCATTAACATCCCCGTGATCTCACTCTCTGTCCCTTTAACCTCACCGTGCTCTCACTCTCTGTCCCTTTAAACTCCCCGTGATCTCACTCTCTGTCCCTTTAACCTCACCGTGCTCTCACTCTCTGTCCCTTTAAACACCCTCTGATCTCACTCTCTGTCCCTTTAACCTACCCGTGATCTCACTCACTGTCCCTTTAAACTCCCCGTGATCTCACTCTCTGTCCCTTTAAACGCCCCCTGATCTCACACTCTGTCCCTTTAACCTCCCCGTGATCTCACTCACTGTCCCTTTTAACTCCCCGTGATCTCACTCTCTGTCCCTTTAAATTTCCTGTGATCTCACTCGCTATCCCTTAAACCTCCCCGTGATATCACTCTCTGTCCAATTAACCACCCCCTGATCTCACTCTCTGTCCCTTTAACCTCCCCATGATCTCACTCTCTGTCCCTTTAACCTCCCCGTCATCTCACTCTCTGTCCCTTTAACCTCCCCGTGATCTCACTCTCTGTCCTTCTAACCTCCCCGAGATCTCACTTTATGTCCCTTTAACCTGTCCGTGATCTCACTCTCCGTCCATTTAACCTCCCCGTGATCTAACCCTCTGTCCCTTTAACCTACCTGTGATCTCACTCTCTGTCCCTTAAAAGCCCCTGTGATCTCACTCTCTGTCCTTTTAACCTCGCCAAGATCTCATTCTCTATCCTTTTAACCTCCCCGTGATCTCATTCTCTGTCCCTTTAACCTCCCCGTGATCTCACTCTTTGTCCCTTTAACCTCCCCCTGATCTCACTCTCTGTCACTTTAACTATCCCCGTGATCTCATTTTCTGACCCTTTAACTGTCCCCCTGATCTCACTCTCTGTCCCTTTCACTAATGCCCTAATCTCACACTCTGTCCCTTTAATTGTCCCCGATGATCTCACTCTCGGACCATTTAACCTCCCCGTGATCTCACCATCTGTCCCTTTAACCTCCCCGTGATCTCAGTCTCTGTCCCTTTAACCTCCCCGTGACCTCACTCTCAGTCCCTTTAACCTACCCATGATCTCACAGTCTGTCCCTTTAACATTCCCCTGATCTCACCATCTGTCCATTTAACCTCCCCGTGATCACACTCTCTGTCCCTTTAACGTCCCCGTGATATAACTCTCTGTCTCTTTAACGTCCCCATGATCTCACAGTCTGTCCCTTTATCATTCCCGTGATCTCACCCTCGGTCCATTTAACCTCCCCGTGATCTCACTCTCTGTCCATTTAACCTCCCCGTGATCTCACTCTCTGTCCCATTAACCTCCCCTTGATCTCACTCTCTGTCCCTTTAACCTCCCCGTGATTTTCCACTCTGTCCCTTTAACCTCCCTTTGATATCACTCTGTCACTTTAAACACCCCGTGATCTCACTCTCTGTCCTGTTAACCTCCCCCTGATCTCACTCTCTGTCCCTTTATCCTCCCCGTGATCTCACTCTCCGTCCCTTTAACCTCCCCGTGATCTCAGTCTCTGTCCCTTTAACCTCCCCGTAATCTCACTCTCTGTCCCTTTAACCTCCCGTAATCTCTCTCTGTCGCTTTAACCTCCCCGTAATCTCAATCTCTCCCTTTAACCTTCCCTGATCTCATTATCTGTTCCTTTAACTGTCCCCCTGATCTCAATTTCTGTCCCTTTAACAGTTCCCTTGATACGACACTCAGTCCCTTTAACCTCCCCATGATCTCACAGTCTGTCCCTTTAACATTCCCGTGATCTCACCCTCTGGCCATTTTACCTCCCCGTTATCACACTCTCTGTCCCTTTAACGTCCCCGTGATATCACTCTCTGTCCCTTTCACCTCCCCATGATCTCACAGTCTGTCCCTTTAACATTCCCGTGATCTCACTTTCTGTCCTATTAACCTCACCGTGATCTCACTCTCTGTCCCTTTAACCTCCCCGTGATCTCACTCTCTGTCCCTTTAACCTCCCCGTGATCTCACTCTCTGTCCCTTTAACCTCCCCGTGATCTCACTCTCTGTCCCTTTAACCTCCCCGTGATCTCACTCTCTGTCCCTTTAACCTCCCTGTGATCTCATTCTCTGTCCCTTTCACCTCCACGTGATCTCACTCACTGTCCCTTTAACCTCCCCGTGATCTCACTCTCTGTCCCTTCAACCTCCCCGTGATTTCCCTCTCTTTCCCTTTAACCTCCCTCTGATATCATTCTCTGTCACTTTAAACACCCCGTGATCTCACTCTCTGTCCTGTTAACCTCCCCCTGATCTCACTCTCCGTCCCTTTAACCTTCCTGTGATCTCAGTCTCTGTCCCTTTAACGTCCACGTGATCTCGCACTCTGATCCTTTAACGTCCTCGTGATCTCACACTCTGTCCATTTAACATCCCCGTCATCTAACTCTCTGTCACTTTAACCTCCCCGTGCGCTCACTCTCTGTCCCGTTAAACTTCCCGTTATCTCACTCTCTTTCCCTTTAAACGTCCCCTGATCTCACACTCTGTCGTTTTAACCACCCCATGATCTCAATCTCTGTCGCTGTGACCACCCCATGATGTCACTCTCATTCACTTTAAACTCTACGTGATCTCACTCTCTCTCCCTTTAACCTGCCCGTGATCCCACTCATTGTCCATTTAAACTCCTTGTGATCTCAATCTCTGTCCCTTTAACCTCCCCGTGATCTAACTCTCTGTCCCTTTAACCTCCCCATTATCTCACTCTCTGTCCCTTTAACCTCCCCGTGGTCTCACTCTCTGTCCCTTTAACCTCCCCGTGATCTCACTCACTGTCCCTTTAACCTCCCCGTGAAATCACCCTCTGTCCCTTTAACCTCCCCGTGATCTCACTCTCTCTCCCTTTAACATTCCCGTGATCTCACTCTGTCCCTTTCACATTCCCTGATCTCAATTTCTGTCCATTTAACTGTTCCTTTGATAGCACTCTCAGTCCCTTTAACTGGCCCCCGATCTCACACTCTGTCCCTATAATAGTCCCTGCTCTCTCTCTGTCCCTTCAGCTGTCGCTGATATCACTCTTTGTCCCTTTAAGTGTCCCCCTGATCTCCTTCTCAGTCCCTTTAACTGTCCCTGATCTGACTCTCTGTCCCTATAACTGTCCCTAATCTCAATCTCTGTCCCATTAACATTCCAGTTATCTCAGCCTCTGTCCCTTTAACCTCCCCGTGATCTCACACTCTGTCCCTTTAACCTCCCCTTGATATCACTCTCAGTCCCTTTAACCTCCCCATGATCTCACAGTCTGTCCCTTTAACATTCCCCTGATCTCACCCTCGGTCCATTTAACCTCCCCGTGATCTCACTCTCTGTCCATTTAACCTCCCCGTGATCTCACTCTCTGTCCCTTTAACCGCCCCGTGATCTTACTCTCTGTCCCTTTAACCACCCCGTGATCTCATTCACAGTCCCTTTAACCTCCCCGTGATCTCAATCTCTGTCCCTTTCACCTCCACGTGATCTCACTCTCTGTCCCATTAACCTCCCCGTGATCTCAATCTCTGTCCCTTTAACCTCCCCGTGATTTCCCTCTCTGTCACTTTAGCCTCCCTCTGATATCACACTTTCACTCTAAACACCCCGTGATCTCACTCTCTGTCGATTTATCCTCCCCGTGATCTCACTCTCCGTCCCTTTAACCGCCCCCTGATCTCACTCTCTGTCCCTTTATCCTCCCCGTGATCTCACTCTCCGTCCCTTTAACCTCCCCGTGATCTCAGTCTCTGTCCCTTTAACCTCCCCTCATCTCATTCTCTGCTTTTTAACTGAACCCCTGATCTCAATCTCTGTCCCTTTAACTGTTCCCTTGATAGCACTCTCAATCCCTTTAACTGGCGCCCGATCTCAATCTCTGTCGCTATAATAGTCCCTGCTCTCTCTCTGTCCCTTCAGCTGTCATTGATATCACTCTTTGTCCCTTTAAGTGTCCCCCTGATCTCCTTCTCAGTCCCTTTAACTGTCCCTGATCTGACTCTCTGTCCCTATAACTGTCCCTGATCTCACTCTCTGTCCCTTTATCCTCCCCGTGATCTCACTCTCCGTCCCTTTAACCTCCCCCTGATCTCACTCTATGTCCCTTTATCCTCCCCGTGATCTCACTCTCTGTCCCTTTAACCTCCCCGTGATCTCAGTCTCTGTCCCTTTAACCTCCCCGTAATCTCACTCCCTGTCCCTTTAACCTTCCCGTGATCTCACTCTGTCCCTTTAACCTCCCCTCATCTCATTCTCTGTTCTTTTAACTGACCCCCTGATCTCAATCTCTGTCCCTTTAACTGTTGCCTTGATACCACTCTCAGTCCCTTTAACTGGCCCCCGATCTCACTCTCTGTCCCTATAATAGTCCCTGCTCTCTCTCTGTCCCTTCAGCTGTCATTGATATCACTCTTTGTCCCTTTAAGTGTCCCCCTGATCTCCTTCTCAGTCCCTTTAACTGTCCCTGATCTGACTCTCTGTCCCTATAACTGTCCCTGATCTCAATCTCTGTCCCATTAACCTCCCCGTGATCTCACCCTCTTCCATTTAACCTCCCCGTGATCCCACTCTCTGTCCCTTTAACGTCCCCGTGATCTCACCCTCTGTCCATTTAACCTCCCCGTGATCTCACCCTCTGTCCTTTTAACCTCCCGTGATCTCACTCTCTGTCCCTTTAACTTCCCTGATTTAGCACTCTGTTCCTTTAATCTACCCGTGATCTCAGTGTCTATCCCTTTAACCTCCCCGTCTTCTCACTCTCTGTCCCTTTAACCTCCCCGTGATCTTGCTCTCTGTCGCTTTAACCTCCCCGTAATCTTTCTCTTTCCATTTAACTTCCCAGTGATCTCACTCTCTGTCCCTTTAACTTCCCTGATTTAGCACTCTGTTCCTTTAATCTACCCGTGATCTCAGTGTCTATCCCTTTAACCTCCCCGTCTTCTCACTCTCTGTCCCTTTAACCTCCCCGTGATCTCACTCTCTGTTCCTTTAACCTCCCCGTGATCTAGCTCTCTGTCCCTTTAACTTACCCGTGATCTCACTCTCTGTCCCTTTAACATCCTAGTGATCTCACTCTCTATCCCTTTAACCTTCCTGATCTAGATCTCTGTCACGTTAACCTCCCCGTAATCTCATTCTCTGTCCCTTTAATCTTCCCGTGATCTTAATCTCTGTCACTTTCACGTCCCCGTAATCTCATTCTCTGTCCCTTTAATCTTCCCGTGATCTCACTCTCTGTCCCTTTAAAACTCCCCGTGATCTAACTCTCTGTCCCTTTAACCTCCCCGTGATCTCAATCTCTGTCTTTTTAACCACCCCGTTATCTCACTCTCTGTCCCTTTAACCTTCCTGATTTAGCTCTCTGTCCATTTAACCTCCCCGTGATCTAAATCTCTGTCCGTTTAACTTCCCAGTGATCTCACTCTCCGTCCCTTTAACCTCCCCGTGATCTCAGTGTCTGTCCCATTAACCTCCCCGTGATCTCACTCTCTATCCCATTAACCTCCCCGTGAACTCACTCTCTGTCCCTTTAACCTCGCCGTGATCTAACTCTCTCTCCCTTTAACCTCCCTGTAATCTCATTCTCTGTCCCTTTAACATCCCCGTGACCTCACTCTCATTCCTATTAACCACCCCCTGATCTCACTCTCTGTCCGTTTAACCTCCCCGTGATCTCACTCACTTTGCCATAAACCTCCCCGTGATCTCACTCTCTGTCCCTTTAAACTCCAGGTGATCTCACTCTATGTCCCTTTAAAGCTCCCCGTCATCTCACTCTCTGTCCCTTTAACCTCCCCGTGATCTCACTCCCTGTCCTTCTAACCTCCCCGAAATCTCACTTTATGTCCCTTTAACCAGTCCGTAATCTCACTCTCCGTCCATTTAACCTCCCCGAGATCTCACTCTCTGACCCTTTAACCTCCCCGTGATCTCACACTCCATCCCTTTAACCACCCCGTGATCTCACTCTCTGTCCCTTTAACCTCCCCGTGATCGAACCCTCTGTCCCTTTAACCTACCTGTGATCTCACTCTCTGTCCCTTAAAAGCCCCTGTGATCTAACTCTCTGTCCTTTTAGCCTCGCCGAGATCTCACTCTCTGTCCCTTTAGCCTCCCCATGATCTCATTCTCTGTCCTTTTAACCTCCCCGTGATCTCATTCACTGTCCCTTTAACCTCCCCCTGATCTCACTCTCTGTCCCTTTAACTATCCCCGTGATCTCATTTTCTGACCCTTTAACTGTCCCCCTCATCTCACTCGATGTCCCTTTAACTAATGCCCTAATCTCACACTCTGTCCCTTTAATTGTCCCTGATGATCTCACTCTCTGTCCCTTTAACCTCCCCGAGATCTCACTATCTGTCCATTTGACCTGCCCGTGATCTCACTCTCAGTCACTTTAAACTCACCGTGATCTCACTCTCTGTCCCTATAACCTCCCCGTGATCTAACTCTATGTCCCTTTAACCTCCCCGTGATCTCACTCCATGCCCAATGAACCACCCCCTGATCTCACTCTCCGCCCCTTTAACCTTCCCGTTCTCTCACTCCCTGTACCTTTAACCTCCCCGTGATCGCACTCAATGTCCCTTTAACCTCCCCGTGATCTCACTCTTGTCCCATTAACCTCCCCGTGATCTCACTCTGTCCCTTTAATCTTCCCGTGATCTCAATCTCAGTCCATTGAACCTGCCCGTGATCTCATTCTCGGTCCCTTTAACCTCCCCGTGACCTCATTCTCATTCCTATTAACGTCCCCGTGATCTCACTCTCTGTCCCTTTAACCTCCCGGTGATATCACTCTCGGTCCCTTTAACCGCCCCGTGATATCACTCTCTGTCCCTTTAACCTCTCCATGATCTCACTCTCTGTCCCTTTAACCTCCACATGATCGCACTCAATGTCCCTTTAACCTCCCTGCAATCTCTCTCTGTCCCTTTAACCACCCCGTGATCTCACTCTGTGCCCCTTTAACCTCCACCTGATCTCTGTCTTTCCCTTTAAACTCCCCGTGTTCTCACTCTCTGTCCCTTTAACCTTCCCGTGATCTCACTCTCTGTCCCTTTAACCTCCCCGTGTTCTCACTCTCTGTCCCTTTAACTTCCCTGTGATCTCACTCTCTTCCCTTTAACCTCCCCGTGATCTCACTCTCTGTCCCTTTAACCTCCCTGTGATCTCACTCTCTGTCACTTTAAACACCCCGTGATCTCACTCTCTTTCCTGTAAACCTCCCCCTGATCTCACTCGCAGTCCCTTTAACCTCCCAGTGATCTCAATCTCTGTACCTTTAACCTCCCCGTGATCTCACTCTCTTTCCCTTTAACCTGACCGTGATCTCACTCTCTGTCCCTTTAACTTCCCCGTGCTCTCATTATCTGTCCCTTTAAGCTCCCCGTGATCTCACTCTCTCTCCCTTTAAAATTCCCGTGATCTCACTCTGTACCTTTAACCTTCCCTGATCACATTATCTGTTCCTTTAACTGTCCCCCTGATCTCAATCTCTGTCCCTTTAACTGTTCCCTTGATACCACTCTCTGTCCCTTTAACTGGCCCCCGATCTCACACTCCGTCCCTATAATAGTCCCTGCTCTCTCTCTGTCCCTTCAGCTGTCCCTGATATCACTCTTTGTCCCTTTAACTGTCCCCCTGATCTCCCTCTCAGTTCCTTTAACTGTCCCTGATCTGACTCTCTGTCCCTATAACTGTCCCTAATCTCAAACACTGTCCCATTAACATTCCCGTGATCACACCCTCTGTCCCTTTAACCTCCCCGTGATCTCAGTCTCTGTCCCTTTAACCTCCCCGTGATCTCACTCTCAGTCCCTTTAACCTCCCCATGATCTCACAGTCTGTCCCTTTAACATTCCCCTGATCTCACCATCTGTCCATTTAACCTCCCCGTGATCACACTCTCTGTCCCTTTAACGTCCCCGTGATCTAACTCTCTGTCCCTTTAACGTCCCCATGAATTCACAGTCTGTCCCTTTAATATTCCCGTGATCTCACCCTCGGTCCAGTTAACCTCCCCATGATCGCACTCTCTGTCCCTTTAACCTCCCCGTGATCTCACTCTCTGTCCCTTTAACCTCCCCGTCATCTCACTCAACGTCCCTTTAACCTCCCCGTGATCTGATTCTCTGTCCCTTCAACCTCCCCATGATCGCACTCAATGTCCCTTTAACCAACTCGTGATCTCATTCTCTGTCCCTCTAGCTCCCGGTGATATCACTCACTGTCCCTTTAACCTCCCCGTGATCTCACTCTCTGTCCCTTTAACCTCCTCGTGATATCACTCTCTGTCCCTTTAACCGCACCGTGATATCACTCTCTGTCCCTTTAACCTCCCCGTGATCTCATTCTCTGTCCCTTTGCCCTCCCCATGATATCACTCTCTGTCCCTTTACACTTCCCCTGATCTAAATCTCTGTCCCTTTAACCTCCCCGTTATCTCACTCTCTGTCCCATTAACCTCCCCGTGATCTCACTCTCTGTCCCTTTAACCTCCCCGTGATTTTCCACTCTGTCCCTTTAACCTCCCTCTGATATCACTCTGTCACTTTAAACACCCCGTGATCTCACTCTCTGTCCTGTTAACCTCCCCCTGAGCTCACTCTCTGTCCCTTTATCCTCCCCGTGATCTCACTCTCCGTCCCTTTAACCTCCCCGTGATCTCAGTCTCTGTCCCTTTAACCTCCCCGTAATCTCACTCCCTGTCCCTTTAACCTTCCCGTGATCTCACTCTGTCCCATTAACCTCCCCTCATCTCATTCTCTGTTCTTTTAACTAACCCCCTGATGTCAATCTCTGTCCCTTTAACTGTTCACTTGATATCACTATCAGTGCCTTTAACTGGCCCCCGATCTCACTCTCTGCCCCTATAATAGTCCCTGCTCTCTCTCTGTCCCTTCAGCTGTCATTGATATCACTCTTTGTCCCTTTAAGTGTCCCCCTGATCTCCTTCTCAGTCCCTTTAACTGTCCCTGATCTGTCTCTGTCCCTATAACTGTCCCTGATCTCAATCTCTGTCCTCTAACCTCCCCGTGATCTCACTCACTGTCCCTTTAAGCTCCCCGTGATCTCACTCTCTGTCCCTTTAACCTCCCCATGATCTCAGTCTGTCCCATTAACATTCCCGTGATCTCACCCTCTGTCCCTTTAACCTCCCCGTGACCTCACTCTTTGTCCCTTTAACCTCCCCGTAATCTCACTTTCTGTCCCTTTAACGTCCACGTTATCTCACAGTCTGTCCCTTTAACCTCCCATAATCTCTCTCTGTCGCTTTAACCTCCCCGTAACCTCTCTCTGTCCCTTTAACCATCCCGTGATCTCACTCTCTGTCCCTTTAAACTCCCCATGTTCTCACTCTCTGTCCCTTTAACCTCCCCGTGATCTCACTCTCTGTCCCTTTAACCTCCCCATGATCTCACAGTCTGTCCCATTAACATTCCCGTGATCTCACCCTCTGTCCCTTTAACCTCACCGTGATCTCACTCTCTGTACCTTTAATTTCCCCGTGATCTCACTCTGTCCCTTTAATCTTCCCGTGATCTCAATCTCTGTCGCTTTAACCTGCCCGTGATCTCATTCTCTGTCCCATTAACCTCCCCGTGATCTCAATCTCTCCCTTTAACCTTCCCTGATCTCATTATCTGTTCCTTTAACTGTCCCCCTGATCCCAATTTCTGTCCCTTTAACAGTTCCCTTGATATGACACTCAGTCCCTTTAACCTCCCCATGATCTCAGAGTCTGTCCCTTTAACATTCCCGTGATCTCACCCTCTGGCCATTTTACCTTACCGTTATCACACTCTCTGTTCCTTTAACGTCCCCGTGATATCACTCTCTGTCCCTTTCACCTCCCCATGATTTCACAGTCTGTCCCTTTTACATTCCCGTGATCTCACCCTGTCCATTTAACCTCCCCATGATCTCACTTTCTGTCCTATTAATCACACCGTGATCTCACTCTCTGTCCCTTTAACCTCCCCGTGATCTCACTCTCTGTCCCTTTAACATCCCCGTGATCTCAATCTCTGTCCATTGCACCTCCCATTGATCTCACACTCTGCCTATTTAACCTCCCCGTCATCTAACTCTCTGTCCCTTTAACCTCCCCGTCATCTCACTCTCTGTCCCTTTAACCCCCCCGTGATCTCACTCTCTGTCCCTTTAACCTCCCTGTGATCTCATTCTCTGTCCCTTTCACCTCCATGTGATCACACTCTCTGTCCCTTTAACCTTACAGTGAGCTCACTCTCTGTCCCTTTAACCTCCCTGTGATCTCATTCTCTGTCCCTTTCACCTCCATGTGATCACACTCTCTGTCCCTTTAACCTTACAGTGAGCTCACTCTCTGTCCCTTTAACCTCCCTCTGATATCATTCTCTGTCACTTTAAACACCCCGTGATCTCACTCTCTGTCCTGTTAACCTCCCCCTGATTTCACTCACCGTCCCTTTATCCTCCCCGTGATCTCACTCTCCGTCCCTTTAACCTCCCTGTGGTCTCAGTCTCTGTCCCTTTAACGTCCATCTGATCTCGCACTCTGATCCTTTAACGTCCTCGTGATCTCACAGTCTGTCCATTTAAAATCCCCATCATCTAACTCTGTGTCACATTAACCTCCCCGTGCGCTCACTTTCTGTCCCGTTAACCTCCCCGTGATCTCAATCTCTCTCCCTTTAACCTCCCCGTGATCTCAGTCACTGTCCCTTTAACATTCCCGTGATCTCACTCTGTCCCTTTAACCTTTCCTGATCTCAATTTCTGTCCCTTCAACTGTTCCCTTGATAGCACTCTCAGTCCCTTTCACTGTCCCCGGATCTCAGACTCTGTCCCTATAATAGTCCCTGCTCTCTCTCTGTCCCTTCAGCTGTCGCTGATATCACTCTTTGTCCAATTAACTGTCCCCCTGATCTCACTCTCAGTCCCTTTAACTTCCCTGATCTGACTCTCTGTCCCTATAACTGTCCCTAATCTCAATCTCTGTCCCATTAACATTCCAGTTATCTCACCCTCTGTCCCTTTAACCTCCCCGTGATCTCACACTCTGTCCCTTTAACCTCCCGGTGATCTTACTCTCTGTCCCTTTAACCACCCCGTGATCTCACTCACTGTCCCTTTAACCTTCCCGTGATCTCAATCTCTGTCCCTTTCACCTCCGGTTGATCTCACACTCTGTCAATTTAACATCCCCGTCATCTAACTCTCTGTCCCTTTAGCCTCCCCGTGATCTCACTCTCTGTCCCTTTAACCTCCCCATGATCTCAATTTATGTCCCTTTAATACTCCCTGTGATCTCATGCTCTGTCCATTTTACCTCCCCGTGATCTCATTCTCTGTCCCATCCACCTCCACGTTTTTCTCACTCTCTGTCCCTATAATAGTCCCTGGTCTCTCTCTGTCCCTTCAGCTGTCATTGATATCACTCTTTGTCCCTTTAAGTGTTCCCCTGATCTCCTTCTCAGTCCCTTTAACTGTCCCTGATCTGACTCTCTGTCCCTATAACTGTCCCTGATCTCACTCTCTGTCCCTTTATCCTCCCCGTGATCTCACTCTCCGTCCCTTTAACCTCCCCGTGATCTCACTCTCTGTCCCTTTATCCTCCCCGTGATCTCACTCTCCGTCCCTATAACCTCCCCGTGATCTCAGTCTCTGTCCCTTTAACCTCCCCGTAATCTCACTCCTTGTCCCTTTAACCTTCCCGTGATCTCACTCTGTCCCTTTAACCTCCCCTCATCTCATTCTCTGTTCTTTTAACTGACCCCCTGATCTCAATCTCTGTCCCTTTAACTGTTGCCTTGATACCACTCTCAGTCCCTTTAACTGGCCCCCGATCTCACTCTCTGTCCCTATAATAGTCCCTGCTCTCTCTCTGTCCCTTCAGCTGCCATTGATATCACTCTTTGTCCCTTTAAGTGTCCCCCTGATCTCCTTCTCAGTCCCTTTAACTGTCCCTGATCTGACTCTCTGTCCCTATAACTGTCCCTGATCTCAATCTCTGTCCCATTAACCTCCCCGTGATCTCACCCTCTTCCATTTAACCTCCCCGTGATCCCACTCTCTGTCCCTTTAATGTCCCCGTGATCTCACCCTCTGTCCATTTAACCTCCCCGTGATCTCACTCTCCGTACCTTTAACCTCCCCGTGATCTCACTCTCTGTCCCTTTAACCTCCCGTGATCTCACTCTCTGTCCTGTTAACCTCCCCCTGATCTCACTCTCTGTCCCTTTAACCTCCCTGTAATCTCACTCTCTTTCCCTTTAACCTTCCCGTGATCTCACTCTCTCCCTTTAACCTCCACTCATCTCATTCTCTGTTCTTTTAACTAACCCCCTGATCTCAATCTCTGTCCCTTTAACTGTTCCCTTGATATCACTATCAGTCCCTTTAACTGGCCCCCGATCTCACTCTCTGTCCCTATAATAGTCCCTGCTCTCTCTCTGTCCCTTCAGCTGTCATTGATATCACTCTTTGTCCCTTTAAGTGTCCCCTGATCTCCTTCTCAATACCTTTAACTGTCCCTGATCTGTCTCTCTGTCCCTATAACTGTCCCTGATCTCAATCTCTGTCCTCTAACCTCCCCGTGATCTCACTCACTGTCCCTTTAACCTCCCCGTGATCTCACTCTCTGTCCCTTTAACCTCCCCATGATCTCACGGTCTGTCCCTTTAACGTCCCCGTGATCTCACTCTCTGTCCCTTTAACCTCCCCGTGATCTCAGTCTCTGTCCCTTTAACCTACCCGTGATCTCACTCTCCGTACCTTTATTCTCCCTGGGATCTCACTCTTTGTCCCTTTAACCTCCCCGTAATCTCACTTTCTGTCCCTTTAACGTCCACATGATCTCGCAGTCTGTTCCTTTAACCTCCTCCTGATCTCACTCTCTGTCCCTTTAACCTCCCGTAATCTCTATCTGTCCCTTTAGCCATCCCGTGATCTCACTCTCTGTCCCTTTAACCTCCCCGTAATCTCACTCTCTATCCCTTTAACATCCCCATGATCTCACTCTGTCCCTTTAATCTTCCCGTGATCTCAATCTCTGTCGCTTTAACCTGCCCGTGATCTCATTCTCTGTCCCATTAACCTCCCCGTGATCTCAATCTCTCCCTTTAACCTTCCCTGATCTCATTATCTGTTCCTTTAACAGTTCCCTTGATACGAAACTCAGTCCTTTTAACCTCCCCATTATCTCACAGTCTGTCCCTTTAACATTCCCGTGATCTCACCCTCTGGCCATTTTACCTCCCCGTTATCACACTCTCTGTCCCTTTCACCTCCCCATGATATCACAGTCTGTCCCTTTAACATTCCCGTGATCTCACCCTGTCCATTTAACCTCCCCATGATCTCATTTTCTGTCCTATTAACCTCACCGTGATCTCACTCTCTGTCCCTTTAACCTCCCCGTGATCTCACTCTCTGTCCCTTTAACCTCCCCGTGATCTAACTCTCTGTCCCTTTAACATCCCCGTGATCTCAATCTCTGTCCATTGCACCTCCCATTGATCTCACACTCTGCCCATTTAACCTCCCCGTCATCTAACTCTCTCTCCCCTTAACCTTCCAGTGATGTCACTCTCTGTCCCTTTAACCTCCCCGTGATCTCACTCTCTGCCCCTTTAACTTCCCTGTGATCTCATGCTCTGTCCCTTTTACCTCCCCGTGATCTCATTCTCTGTCCCTTTCATCTCCACGTGATCTCACTCTCTGTCCCTTTAACCTTACCGTGAGCTCATTCTCTGTCCCTTTAACTTCCCCGTGATCTCACTCTCTGTCCCTTTATCCTCCCCGTGATCTCACTCTCTGTTACTTTAACCTCCCCGTAATCTCACTCTCTGTCCCTTTAACGTCCACGTGATGTCGCACTCTGATCCTTTAACGTCCTCGTGATCTCACACTCGATGCATTTAACATCCCCGTCATCTAACTCTCTGTCACTTTAAACTCCCCGTGCGCTCACTCTCTGTCCCGTTAACCTTCCCGTTATCTCACTCTCTTTCCCTTTAAACGTCCCCTGATCTCACACTCTGTCCCTTTAACCACCCCATGATCTCAATCTCTGTCGCTGTGACCACCCCATGATGTCAGTCTCATTCACTTTAAACTCTACGTGATCTCACTCTCTCTCCCTTTAACCTGCCCGTGATCCCACTCATTGTCCATTTAAACTCCTTGTGATCTCAATCTCTGTCCCTTTAACCTCCCCGTGATCTCACTCTCTGTCCCTTTAACCTCCCCGTGATCTCACTCACTGTCCCTTTAACCTCCCCGTGAAATCACTCTCTGTTCCTTTAACCTCCCCGTGATCTCAATCTCTCTCCCTTTAACCTCCCTGTGATCTCACTCTCTCTCCCTTTAACATTCCCGTAATCTCACTCTGTCCCTTTAACCTTCCCTGATCTCAATTTCTGTCCCTTTAACTGGCCCCCGATCTCACTCTCTGTCCCTATAATAGTCCCTGCTCTCTCTCTGTCCCTTCAGCTGTCCCTGATATCACTCTTTGTCCATTTAACTGTCCCCCTGATCTCCCTCTCAGTCCCATTAACTGTCCCTGATCTCAATCTCTGTCCCATTAACATCCCAGTGATCTCACCATCTGTCCCTTTAACATTCCCCTGATCTCACCCTCTGTCCTTTTAACCTCCCGTGATCTCACTCTCTGTCCCTTTAACTTCCCTGATTTAGCACTCTGTTCCTTTAATCTACCCGTGATCTCAGTGTCTATCCCTTTAACCTCCCCGTCTTCTCACTCTCTGTCCCTTTAACCTCCCCGTGATCTTGCTCTCTGTCGCTTTAACCTCCCCGTAATCTTTCTCTTTCCATTTAACTTCCCAGTGATCTCACTCTCTGTCCCTTTAACTTCCCTGATTTAGCACTCTGTTCCTTTAATCTACCCGTGATCTCAGTGTCTATCCCTTTAACCTCCCCGTCTTCTCACTCTCTGTCCCTTTAACCTCCCCGTGATCTCACTCTCTGTTCCTTTAACCTCCCCGTGATCTAGCTCTCTGTCCCTTTAACTTACCCGTGATCTCACTCTCTGTCCCTTTAACATCCTAGTGATCTCACTCTCTATCCCTTTAACCTTCCTGATCTAGATCTCTGTCACGTTAACCTCCCCGTAATCTCATTCTCTGTCCCTTTAATCTTCCCGTGATCTTAATCTCTGTCACTTTCACGTCCCCGTAATCTCATTCTCTGTCCCTTTAATCTTCCCGTGATCTCACTCTCTGTCCCTTTAAAACTCCCCGTGATCTAACTCTCTGTCCCTTTAACCTCCCCGTGATCTCAATCTCTGTCTTTTTAACCACCCCGTTATCTCACTCTCTGTCCCTTTAACCTTCCTGATTTAGCTCTCTGTCCATTTAACCTCCCCGTGATCTAAATCTCTGTCCGTTTAACTTCCCAGTGATCTCACTCTCCGTCCCTTTAACCTCCCCGTGATCTCAGTGTCTGTCCCATTAACCTCCCCGTGATCTCACTCTCTATCCCATTAACCTCCCCGTGAACTCACTCTCTGTCCCTTTAACCTCGCCGTGATCTAACTCTCTCTCCCTTTAACCTCCCTGTAATCTCATTCTCTGTCCCTTTAACATCCCCGTGACCTCACTCTCATTCCTATTAACCACCCCCTGATCTCACTCTCTGTCCGTTTAACCTCCCCGTGATCTCACTCACTTTGCCATAAACCTCCCCGTGATCTCACTCTCTGTCCCTTTAAACTCCAGGTGATCTCACTCTATGTCCCTTTAAAGCTCCCCGTCATCTCACTCTCTGTCCCTTTAACCTCCCCGTGATCTCACTCCCTGTCCTTCTAACCTCCCCGAAATCTCACTTTATGTCCCTTTAACCAGTCCGTAATCTCACTCTCCGTCCATTTAACCTCCCCGAGATCTCACTCTCTGACCCTTTAACCTCCCCGTGATCTCACACTCCATCCCTTTAACCACCCCGTGATCTCACTCTCTGTCCCTTTAACCTCCCCGTGATCGAACCCTCTGTCCCTTTAACCTACCTGTGATCTCACTCTCTGTCCCTTAAAAGCCCCTGTGATCTAACTCTCTGTCCTTTTAGCCTCGCCGAGATCTCACTCTCTGTCCCTTTAGCCTCCCCATGATCTCATTCTCTGTCCTTTTAACCTCCCCGTGATCTCATTCACTGTCCCTTTAACCTCCCCCTGATCTCACTCTCTGTCCCTTTAACTATCCCCGTGATCTCATTTTCTGACCCTTTAACTGTCCCCCTCATCTCACTCGATGTCCCTTTAACTAATGCCCTAATCTCACACTCTGTCCCTTTAATTGTCCCTGATGATCTCACTCTCTGTCCCTTTAACCTCCCCGAGATCTCACTATCTGTCCATTTGACCTGCCCGTGATCTCACTCTCAGTCACTTTAAACTCACCGTGATCTCACTCTCTGTCCCTATAACCTCCCCGTGATCTAACTCTATGTCCCTTTAACCTCCCCGTGATCTCACTCCATGCCCAATGAACCACCCCCTGATCTCACTCTCCGCCCCTTTAACCTTCCCGTTCTCTCACTCCCTGTACCTTTAACCTCCCCGTGATCGCACTCAATGTCCCTTTAACCTCCCCGTGATCTCACTCTTGTCCCATTAACCTCCCCGTGATCTCACTCTGTCCCTTTAATCTTCCCGTGATCTCAATCTCAGTCCATTGAACCTGCCCGTGATCTCATTCTCGGTCCCTTTAACCTCCCCGTGACCTCATTCTCATTCCTATTAACGTCCCCGTGATCTCACTCTCTGTCCCTTTAACCTCCCGGTGATATCACTCTCGGTCCCTTTAACCGCCCCGTGATATCACTCTCTGTCCCTTTAACCTCTCCATGATCTCACTCTCTGTCCCTTTAACCTCCACATGATCGCACTCAATGTCCCTTTAACCTCCCTGCAATCTCTCTCTGTCCCTTTAACCACCCCGTGATCTCACTCTGTGCCCCTTTAACCTCCACCTGATCTCTGTCTTTCCCTTTAAACTCCCCGTGTTCTCACTCTCTGTCCCTTTAACCTTCCCGTGATCTCACTCTCTGTCCCTTTAACCTCCCCGTGTTCTCACTCTCTGTCCCTTTAACTTCCCTGTGATCTCACTCTCTTCCCTTTAACCTCCCCGTGATCTCACTCTCTGTCCCTTTAACCTCCCTGTGATCTCACTCTCTGTCACTTTAAACACCCCGTGATCTCACTCTCTTTCCTGTAAACCTCCCCCTGATCTCACTCGCAGTCCCTTTAACCTCCCAGTGATCTCAATCTCTGTACCTTTAACCTCCCCGTGATCTCACTCTCTTTCCCTTTAACCTGACCGTGATCTCACTCTCTGTCCCTTTAACTTCCCCGTGCTCTCATTATCTGTCCCTTTAAGCTCCCCGTGATCTCACTCTCTCTCCCTTTAAAATTCCCGTGATCTCACTCTGTACCTTTAACCTTCCCTGATCACATTATCTGTTCCTTTAACTGTCCCCCTGATCTCAATCTCTGTCCCTTTAACTGTTCCCTTGATACCACTCTCTGTCCCTTTAACTGGCCCCCGATCTCACACTCCGTCCCTATAATAGTCCCTGCTCTCTCTCTGTCCCTTCAGCTGTCCCTGATATCACTCTTTGTCCCTTTAACTGTCCCCCTGATCTCCCTCTCAGTTCCTTTAACTGTCCCTGATCTGACTCTCTGTCCCTATAACTGTCCCTAATCTCAAACACTGTCCCATTAACATTCCCGTGATCACACCCTCTGTCCCTTTAACCTCCCCGTGATCTCAGTCTCTGTCCCTTTAACCTCCCCGTGATCTCACTCTCAGTCCCTTTAACCTCCCCATGATCTCACAGTCTGTCCCTTTAACATTCCCCTGATCTCACCATCTGTCCATTTAACCTCCCCGTGATCACACTCTCTGTCCCTTTAACGTCCCCGTGATCTAACTCTCTGTCCCTTTAACGTCCCCATGAATTCACAGTCTGTCCCTTTAATATTCCCGTGATCTCACCCTCGGTCCAGTTAACCTCCCCATGATCGCACTCTCTGTCCCTTTAACCTCCCCGTGATCTCACTCTCTGTCCCTTTAACCTCCCCGTCATCTCACTCAACGTCCCTTTAACCTCCCCGTGATCTGATTCTCTGTCCCTTCAACCTCCCCATGATCGCACTCAATGTCCCTTTAACCAACTCGTGATCTCATTCTCTGTCCCTCTAGCTCCCGGTGATATCACTCACTGTCCCTTTAACCTCCCCGTGATCTCACTCTCTGTCCCTTTAACCTCCTCGTGATATCACTCTCTGTCCCTTTAACCGCACCGTGATATCACTCTCTGTCCCTTTAACCTCCCCGTGATCTCATTCTCTGTCCCTTTGCCCTCCCCATGATATCACTCTCTGTCCCTTTACACTTCCCCTGATCTAAATCTCTGTCCCTTTAACCTCCCCGTTATCTCACTCTCTGTCCCATTAACCTCCCCGTGATCTCACTCTCTGTCCCTTTAACCTCCCCGTGATTTTCCACTCTGTCCCTTTAACCTCCCTCTGATATCACTCTGTCACTTTAAACACCCCGTGATCTCACTCTCTGTCCTGTTAACCTCCCCCTGAGCTCACTCTCTGTCCCTTTATCCTCCCCGTGATCTCACTCTCCGTCCCTTTAACCTCCCCGTGATCTCAGTCTCTGTCCCTTTAACCTCCCCGTAATCTCACTCCCTGTCCCTTTAACCTTCCCGTGATCTCACTCTGTCCCATTAACCTCCCCTCATCTCATTCTCTGTTCTTTTAACTAACCCCCTGATGTCAATCTCTGTCCCTTTAACTGTTCACTTGATATCACTATCAGTGCCTTTAACTGGCCCCCGATCTCACTCTCTGCCCCTATAATAGTCCCTGCTCTCTCTCTGTCCCTTCAGCTGTCATTGATATCACTCTTTGTCCCTTTAAGTGTCCCCCTGATCTCCTTCTCAGTCCCTTTAACTGTCCCTGATCTGTCTCTGTCCCTATAACTGTCCCTGATCTCAATCTCTGTCCTCTAACCTCCCCGTGATCTCACTCACTGTCCCTTTAAGCTCCCCGTGATCTCACTCTCTGTCCCTTTAACCTCCCCATGATCTCAGTCTGTCCCATTAACATTCCCGTGATCTCACCCTCTGTCCCTTTAACCTCCCCGTGACCTCACTCTTTGTCCCTTTAACCTCCCCGTAATCTCACTTTCTGTCCCTTTAACGTCCACGTTATCTCACAGTCTGTCCCTTTAACCTCCCATAATCTCTCTCTGTCGCTTTAACCTCCCCGTAACCTCTCTCTGTCCCTTTAACCATCCCGTGATCTCACTCTCTGTCCCTTTAAACTCCCCATGTTCTCACTCTCTGTCCCTTTAACCTCCCCGTGATCTCACTCTCTGTCCCTTTAACCTCCCCATGATCTCACAGTCTGTCCCATTAACATTCCCGTGATCTCACCCTCTGTCCCTTTAACCTCACCGTGATCTCACTCTCTGTACCTTTAATTTCCCCGTGATCTCACTCTGTCCCTTTAATCTTCCCGTGATCTCAATCTCTGTCGCTTTAACCTGCCCGTGATCTCATTCTCTGTCCCATTAACCTCCCCGTGATCTCAATCTCTCCCTTTAACCTTCCCTGATCTCATTATCTGTTCCTTTAACTGTCCCCCTGATCCCAATTTCTGTCCCTTTAACAGTTCCCTTGATATGACACTCAGTCCCTTTAACCTCCCCATGATCTCAGAGTCTGTCCCTTTAACATTCCCGTGATCTCACCCTCTGGCCATTTTACCTTACCGTTATCACACTCTCTGTTCCTTTAACGTCCCCGTGATATCACTCTCTGTCCCTTTCACCTCCCCATGATTTCACAGTCTGTCCCTTTTACATTCCCGTGATCTCACCCTGTCCATTTAACCTCCCCATGATCTCACTTTCTGTCCTATTAATCACACCGTGATCTCACTCTCTGTCCCTTTAACCTCCCCGTGATCTCACTCTCTGTCCCTTTAACATCCCCGTGATCTCAATCTCTGTCCATTGCACCTCCCATTGATCTCACACTCTGCCTATTTAACCTCCCCGTCATCTAACTCTCTGTCCCTTTAACCTCCCCGTCATCTCACTCTCTGTCCCTTTAACCCCCCCGTGATCTCACTCTCTGTCCCTTTAACCTCCCTGTGATCTCATTCTCTGTCCCTTTCACCTCCATGTGATCACACTCTCTGTCCCTTTAACCTTACAGTGAGCTCACTCTCTGTCCCTTTAACCTCCCTGTGATCTCATTCTCTGTCCCTTTCACCTCCATGTGATCACACTCTCTGTCCCTTTAACCTTACAGTGAGCTCACTCTCTGTCCCTTTAACCTCCCTCTGATATCATTCTCTGTCACTTTAAACACCCCGTGATCTCACTCTCTGTCCTGTTAACCTCCCCCTGATTTCACTCACCGTCCCTTTATCCTCCCCGTGATCTCACTCTCCGTCCCTTTAACCTCCCTGTGGTCTCAGTCTCTGTCCCTTTAACGTCCATCTGATCTCGCACTCTGATCCTTTAACGTCCTCGTGATCTCACAGTCTGTCCATTTAAAATCCCCATCATCTAACTCTGTGTCACATTAACCTCCCCGTGCGCTCACTTTCTGTCCCGTTAACCTCCCCGTGATCTCAATCTCTCTCCCTTTAACCTCCCCGTGATCTCAGTCACTGTCCCTTTAACATTCCCGTGATCTCACTCTGTCCCTTTAACCTTTCCTGATCTCAATTTCTGTCCCTTCAACTGTTCCCTTGATAGCACTCTCAGTCCCTTTCACTGTCCCCGGATCTCAGACTCTGTCCCTATAATAGTCCCTGCTCTCTCTCTGTCCCTTCAGCTGTCGCTGATATCACTCTTTGTCCAATTAACTGTCCCCCTGATCTCACTCTCAGTCCCTTTAACTTCCCTGATCTGACTCTCTGTCCCTATAACTGTCCCTAATCTCAATCTCTGTCCCATTAACATTCCAGTTATCTCACCCTCTGTCCCTTTAACCTCCCCGTGATCTCACACTCTGTCCCTTTAACCTCCCGGTGATCTTACTCTCTGTCCCTTTAACCACCCCGTGATCTCACTCACTGTCCCTTTAACCTTCCCGTGATCTCAATCTCTGTCCCTTTCACCTCCGGTTGATCTCACACTCTGTCAATTTAACATCCCCGTCATCTAACTCTCTGTCCCTTTAGCCTCCCCGTGATCTCACTCTCTGTCCCTTTAACCTCCCCATGATCTCAATTTATGTCCCTTTAATACTCCCTGTGATCTCATGCTCTGTCCATTTTACCTCCCCGTGATCTCATTCTCTGTCCCATCCACCTCCACGTTTTTCTCACTCTCTGTCCCTATAATAGTCCCTGGTCTCTCTCTGTCCCTTCAGCTGTCATTGATATCACTCTTTGTCCCTTTAAGTGTTCCCCTGATCTCCTTCTCAGTCCCTTTAACTGTCCCTGATCTGACTCTCTGTCCCTATAACTGTCCCTGATCTCACTCTCTGTCCCTTTATCCTCCCCGTGATCTCACTCTCCGTCCCTTTAACCTCCCCGTGATCTCACTCTCTGTCCCTTTATCCTCCCCGTGATCTCACTCTCCGTCCCTATAACCTCCCCGTGATCTCAGTCTCTGTCCCTTTAACCTCCCCGTAATCTCACTCCTTGTCCCTTTAACCTTCCCGTGATCTCACTCTGTCCCTTTAACCTCCCCTCATCTCATTCTCTGTTCTTTTAACTGACCCCCTGATCTCAATCTCTGTCCCTTTAACTGTTGCCTTGATACCACTCTCAGTCCCTTTAACTGGCCCCCGATC
>NW_027599454.1:0-10000 GCF_964194155.1 Cetorhinus maximus
GGTGCTCCTCGCGTGAGGACAAGGGCTCACCTCCTCTCCGGACCACGCCGCGTCCTTCCTCGGAATGGCACTTTGCCCCGTGCGAGGCATCCCCTTCTGCTTCCTGGCCAGTTGCAGTTCGGGGGTCCTCGGCGGACGCACGGTGCCCATTCCGTCTAAGGGCAGGAGTGGTACCTGGAGTCGTCACCCTGGCCAGGTGTTCGGCTGCAGGTACACGTCCGTCTCTCTTCTCCTCCCTCCCTCCCAAGTGCCACTGGTTAATGATTTATCACGGCACTTGGGGGGGAAAAAACGACAAAGTGTCTGGTTAATGATTTGCCTTCTGAGTCGACGTGGTTAATGAGTTGGCCCTCTCCACAGGCGTGATCGGTTAATCAGTTCACCCTTCATCTGCCGCTGCCGGTGGTTAATCATTTGTCCGCCGGGGTAGCGAATAAAGACATCGGTTAACCATTTCTCGGTCGACAGAGTACTCGGTTAATGAGTTGCCGTCATGCGGCCTGGTTCATGATTTCCCCTGTCGTCTGGGCCTAATTGGTTAATGAGATCCCCTTACCTCAGGCGGGATCGGTTAATGATTTCCCCTGTCCCCAGGTGGGACTGGTTAATGATTTCCCCTTTCGCCAGGCGGGATTGGTTAATGATTTCACCCCTCACTTTTCCGCGCGGCTTGGCTCTAGTCAGTGGGGCCGGGCTTAATATACGCCTAAGGGGAGCAATCTGAAGGGCGAGGCCGACCTGGAGTAGCTCTTGGAAGGGGTGGGAGGTTGGATTTGAGTCGGTGCTGGCGGAAGGGCTGGATTTCAAGGGCTTGGCCGGCTGGCCGGTGGTTGTCGGAAGCGGTGAGCATGAAGGGATTGTCGGCTTGTAAGGCACGGGCTTAGCGAGGGCGTGGTAGGCCTCGGGAGGGAGCGGGGTGGACGAGGCCGCGGTGGCCGCACCGGGGGTCGCCATTGCCGGCTGCGCAGAGTGGATTGGGGTCGGTGTTGAGTGAGGGGCATTTTCCTTCTGGAAGGTATGGGCCCGGAGGAGGCTTGTGGTTGGTGCGGTTGTAAGAGTGTGCCGGCGGGTGAAGGGTTGCGAAGGCGGCGCATTTGTAGCCTGCATGGTGAGTGTTAGTGTTGGGGTCGGGGTTGGGGGTCGGTGACGGGGAGAAGGTGAGGGAATAGGGTTAGTGTTGGGGTCGGGGACGGGCAAAGGGTTAGGGTAAGGTTTAAGGGTAGGGTTAGGGTTAGGGTTAGGGTTAGAGTTAGGGCGAGTGTTAGGGTTAGGGTGAGGGTTAGGGTTACGTTTAAGTGCAGGGTTTAGAGCGTGTGTTAGGGCCAGGGTTAGGGTTCGGCGAAGGGTAAGGTAGGCAAAGTGCAGAAGGTGAAATGGTTAACCAGTTAGCAAGCAGGGCAGCCGGCCGGTAATTGGAGCCGCCCGCCCGGTGATAAGGGTGCAGTTAGGTGCCGACAGGCCCAGCAGCTCCAGGGGCTAAGTACATGTGGGTAAATGGTTAACCAGTTAGCAGGCAGGGCAGCCGGCCGGTAATTACAGCCGCCCGCCCGCTAATAAGGGTGCAGTTAGGTGCAGAACAGCCCATCAGCTTCCAGGGGCTAAGGACATGTGGGTAAATGGTGAACCAGTTAGCAGGCAGGGCAGCCGGCCGGCCGGTAATTAGAGCCGGCCGCCTGTCCGCCCGCTAATAAGGGTGCAGTTAGGTGCAGACCAGCCCAGCGGCTCCAGGGGCTAAGTACATGTGGGTAAATGATGAACCAGTTAGCAGGCAGGGCAGCCGGCCGGTAATTACAGCCGCCCGCCCGCTAATAAGGGTGCAGTTAGGTGCAGAACAGCCCATCAGTTTCCAGGGGCTAAGTACATGTGGGTAAATGGTTAACCAGTTAGCAGGCAGAGCAGCCGGCCGGCAATTAGAGCCGCCCGCCCGCTAATCAGGGTGCAGTTAGGTGCAGAACAGCCCATCAGTTTCCAGGGGCTAAGTACATGTGGGTAAATGGTTAACCAGTTAGCAGGCAGAGCAGCCGGCCGGCAATTAGAGCCGCCCGCCCGCGAATCAGGGTGCAGTTAGGTGCAGAACAGCCCATCAGTTTCCAGGGGCTAAGTACATGTGGGTAAATGGTGAACCAGTTAGCAGGCAGAGCAGCCGGCCGGCAATTAGAGCCGCCCGCCCGCTAATCAAGGTGCAGTTAGGTGCAGAACAGCCCATCAGTTTCCAGGGGCTAAGTACATGTGGGTAAATGGTGAACCAGTTAGCAGGCAGAGCAGCCGGCCGGCAATTAGAGCCGCCCGCCCGCTAATCAAGGTGCAGTTAGGTGCAGAACAGCCCATCAGCTCCAGGGGCTAAGTACATGTGGGTCAATGGTTAACCAGTTAGCAGGCAGAGCAGCCGGCCGGTAATTAGAGCCGCCCGCCCGCCCGCTAATAAGGGTGCAGTTTGGTGCAGAACAGCCCATCAGCTTCCAGGGGCTAAGGACATGTGGGTAAATGGTGAACCAGTTAGCAGGCAGGGCAGCCGGCCGGCCGGTAATTAGAGCCGGCCGCCTGTCCGCCCGCTAATAAGGGTGCAGTATGGTGCAGAACAGCCCATCAGTTTCAAGGGGCTAAGTACATGTGGGTAAATGGTTAACCAGTTAGCAGGCAGGGCAGCCGGCCGGCCGGTAATTAGAGCCGTCCGCCTGTCCGCCCGCTAATAAGGGTGCAGTTAGGTGCAGAACAGCCCCTCTGTTTCCAGGGGCTAAGTACATGTGGGTCAATGGTTAACCAGTTAGCAGGCAATGCAGCCGGCCGGCAATTACAGCCGCCCGCCCGCTAATCAGGGTGCAGTTAGGTGCAGAACAGCCCATCAGCTTCCAGGGGCTAAGGACATGTGGGTAAATGGTTAACCAGTCAGCAGGCAGAGCAGCCGGCCGGCAATTAGAGCCGCCCGCCCGCTAATCAGGGTGCAGATAGGTGCAGAACAGCCCATCATTTTCCAGGGGCTAAGTACATGTGGGTAAATGGTTAACCAGTTAGCAGGCAGGGCAGCCGGCCGGCCGGTAATTAGAGCCGCCCGCCCGGTGATAAGGGTGCAGTTAGGTGCCGGCCAGCCCAGCAGCTCCAGGGGCTATGTACATGTGGGTAAATGGTGAACCAGTTAGCAGGCAGGGCAGCCGGCCGGCCGGTAATTAGAGCCGCCCGCCCGGTGATAAGGGTGCAGTTAGGTGCCGGCCAGCCCAGCAGCTCCAGGGGCTAAGTACATGCGGGTAAATGGTTAACCAGTTAGCAGGCAGGGCAGCCGGCCGGCAATTAGAGCCGCCCGCCCGCTAATCAGGGTGCAGTTCGGTGCAGAACAGCCCATCAGCTCCAGGGGCTAAGTACATGTGGGTAAATGGTTAACCAGTTAGCAGGCAGGGCAGCCGGCCGGTAATTAGAGCCGACCTCCCGGCCATTACGGGTGCAGTTAGGTGCCGACCAGCCCAGCAGCTCCAGGGGCTAAGTACATGTGGGTAAATGATTAACCAGTTAGCAGGCAGGGCAGCCGGCCGGTAATTAGAGCCGACCTCCCGGCCATAGGGCTGCAGTTAGGTGCCGACCAGCCCAGCAGCTCCAGGGCTAAGTACATGTGGGTAAATGATGAACCAGTTAGCAGGCAGGGCAGCCGGCCGCTAATTACAGCCGCCCGCCCGCTAGTAAGGGTGCAGTTAGGTGCAGGACAGCCCATCAGTTTCCAGGGGCTAAGTACATGTGGGTAAATGGTTAACCAGTTAGCAAGGCAGGGCAGCCGGCCGGCCGGTAATTAGAGCCGGCCGCCTGTCCGCCCGCTAGTAAGGGTGCAGTTAGGTGCAGAACAGCCCATCAGTTTCCAGGGGCTAAGTACATGTGGGTAAAAGGTTAACCAGTTAGCAGGCAGGGCAGCCGGCCGGTAATTACAGCCGCCCGCCCGCTAATAAGGGTGCAGTTAGGTGCAGAACAGCCCATCAGTTTCCAGGGCTAAGTACATGTGGGTAAATGGTTAACCAGTTAGCAAGGCAGGGCAGCTGGCCGGCCGGTAATTAGAGCCGGCCGCCTGTCCGCCCGCCAGTAAGGGTGCAGTGAGTTGCAGAACAGCCCATCAGTTTCCAGGGGCTAAGTACATGTGGGTAAATGGTTAACCAGTTAGCAGGCAGCGCAGCCGGCCGGGAATTACAGCCGGCCGCCTGTCCGCCCGCTAATAAGGGTGCAGTTAGGTGCAGGACAGCCCATCAGTTTCCAGGGGCTAAGTACATGTGGGTCAATGGTGAACCAGTTAGCAGGCAGAGCAGCCGGCCGGCAATTAGAGCCGCCCGCCCGCTAATCAGGGTGCAGTTAGGTGCAGGACAGCCCATCAGTTTCCAGGGGCTAAGTACATGTGGGTAAATGGTTAACCAGTTAGCAGGCAGGGCAGCCGGCCGGCCGGTAATTAGAGCCGGCCGCCTGTCCGCCCACTAATAAGGGTGCAGTTAGGTGCAGAACAGCCCATCAGTTTCCAGGGGCTAAGTACATGTGGGTAAATGGTTAACCAGCTAGCAAGGCAGGGCAGCCGGCCGGCCGGTAATTAGAGCCGGCCGCCTGTCCGCCCGCTAATAAGGGTGCAGTTAGGTGCAGGACAGCCCATCAGTTTCCAGGGGCTAAGTACATGTGGGTAAATGGTTAACCAGTTAGCAGGCAGGGCAGCCGGCCGGTAATTACAGCCGCCCGCCCGCTAATAAGGGTGCAGTTAGGTGCAGAACAGCCCATCAGCTTCCAGGGGCTAAGGACATGTGGGTAAATGGTGAACCAGTTAGCAGGCAGGGCAGCCGGCCGGCCGGTAATTAGAGCCGGCCGCCTGTCCGCCCGCTAATAAGGGTGCAGTTAGGTGCAGAACAGCCCATCAGTTTCCAGGGGCTAAGTACATGTGGGTAAATGGTTAACCAGTTAGCAGGCAGGGCAGCCGGCCGGCCGGTAATTAGAGCCGGCCGCCTGTCCGCCCGCTAATAAGGGTGCAGTTAGGTGCAGAACAGCCCCTCTGTTTCCAGGGGCTAAGTACATGTGGGTCAATGGTTAACCAGTTAGCAGGCAGAGCAGCCGGCCGGCAATTAAAGCCGCCCGCCCGCTAATCAGGGTGCAGTTAGGTGCAGAACAGCCCATCAGTATCCAGGGGCTAAGTACATGTGGGTAAAGGGTTTACCAGTTAGCAGGCAGGGCAGCCGGCCGGCCGGCAATTAGTGCCGACCTCCCGGCAACAAGGGTGCAGTTAGGTCGCCGACCAGCCCAGCAGCTCCAGGGGCTAAGTATATGTGAGTAAATGGTTGACCAGTTAAGCAGGCATGGCAGCCGGCCGGTAAGCGGAGCGTCCCGCCCCGTAATACGGGTGCAGTTAGCTGCAGAACACACCGGCAGGTCCAGGGACGAAGTAGTGGACGGGGAAACGGTTAACCAGTTAACAGGCAGGGCAGCCGTACGGGCAGTAGAGCCGCCCGCCCCGTAATACGGGTGCAGTTCGCGGCAGACCAGCCCCGCAGCTCAAAAGTCTAAGTGGAGAACGGGGAACCGGTTGACCGGTGAGCCGAAGCATGCCAGCAGGCAGGGAAGGTGCAAAAAGGGCCGATAAGACCGAACCGGCACGAGTAACAGGCTGCCGGGGGCGGGTTCCCAGCAAACCAGGTGAGGGGGCGTGGCCGGAGGCCGCGCAGGAGAGCCGCCCGCCCGTGAGTACGGTTAGAGGCAGCAGCGGGCTTCCCCAGCAGGGCAGAAGCCGAAGTGCAGGGAGCGAAATGGTTAACCAGCGAGCAGGCAGCATTCCGGCAGGGCTGGAGGGCGAAAAACGGCGTAAAATAACGGACCGGCAGGAGGAAATGGCTGCCGGGGGGCGGACCCAGAGCCCCCACGTGAGGGGGCGGTTCGGGTGGCAGAGCCGCGCATGCGCGGTTGGAAAACGCGTCACGTCGGAGCAGGGTGAAATCATTAACCAGTCGGCCGCTTCGGCGTCGGCTGGCCGGGCCGAGGAGGGTCGGACCGGGGAAAGGTTCCCGGTTTCGTGTCCGTCGGGTGGTCCCGAGTGCGGCAGGAAAAAATCCGGAATCCTGGGAGCCTTTTTTAAAAAAGAACCGGTCCGGGATGGGGTCGGATTTGGAAGCGTTTGCGGGGCCTAGGTGCCTCTTCGTCGGCATGACTACCGGACGGTCACCCGCCGATCGGCATTTGCGATTTGTTGGCTGGGGAGGTTGGCGGGGTACCTGCAGAATAGTAGGAGGTGGCAAATCGAGAATCGGTCGACATCGCCAAGTGCCTTCTCGAGCCTCCAGGTCTGCAGGGACCGACCCAGGCTGCCCCCAAACCGACCGCGAGGCCGTGCCGGGCGGCCATTTTTGGCCATTTTCGGCATTTTTCGCGTCTTTCGGTAGGTCACGGAAAGCGGCGGCCTGAAGCCCGGGCGTGCCCGGGGAAGGCTCCCCTTCGCCCGCGGGACCGGATTTGCCCCGGAAACGTCCCGAAGCCGGCCGGGAAGGCGGTTTCGAGGGCGAAGCACCTCCGATTGCCTTCGCAAGGCCGGGGAAAGTGGCCCCTGGGCCCGGGAGAGCAAAATCCGTGCGAGGACGGAAGCCCATGAGGTCAGATCCGAGGCTCTTACCCGGCGCCCGGTGGGGGTATTCCCGCAAAGAGCAGCGAGTGCGCCCGGCGACGGGTCAAGTTGCAATTTCTGGCATGCCACTCCTGGAGCTGGTTCATGAGTTCCCCTCGGAAGTCCCGATGAGGAAAGGGCAAAATGGCGTTTTGCGGGCTTTGGGGCCTCTTCGTCGGTAGGACTACCGCCCGACCTTACGGTTGGAATTGTCGGCAGGGGAGGTTGGCGGGGTACCTGCAGAATAGTAGGAGGTGGCAAATCGAGAATCGGTCGACATCGCCAAAAACCTTCTCGAGCCTCCAGGTCTGCAGGGACCGACCCAGGCTGCCGCCAAACCGACCGACAGGCCCTGCCGGCGGCCATTTTTGGCCATTTTCGGCATTTTTCGCCTCTTTCGGCCGGGATGGAAAAGCGGCGGCCTGAAGCCCGGGCCTGCCCGGGGAGGCCTCCTAATCGCCCGGGGGACCGGATTTGCCCCGGTGAGAGCCCCGGAAACGTCCCGAAGCCGGCCGGGAAGGCGGCCAAGGACGAAGCACCTCGGATTGCATTGGCAGGCCGTGCAAAGTGGCCTCCGGGCCCGCGAGACAATGCAGGGTGCCCTCGGTGTGCCCCTGAGAAATGGTTAACCAAACGAAGGACAGTGCGCCTCGGATTGCATTGGCAGGCCATGCAAAGGGGCCCCCGGGCCCGCGAGACGTTACAGATTGCCCTCGGTGAGCCCCTGAGAAATGGTTAACCAATTGGACTTAGTCTCTGGCGGAGAGACAAAGTGTTTTCACGAGAAATGGTTAACCAATTGGACTTCGTCTCTGGCAGAGAGGCAAAGTGTTTTCACGAGAAATGGTTAACCAATGAGGACAATGGACCTCGGGTTGCATTGGCAGGCCGGGCAAAGTGGCTCTTGGGCCCGCGAGAGCAAAATCCGTGCACAGACGGAAGTCCATGAGGTCAGATCCGAGGCCTTTACCCGGCACCCGGTGGGGGTATTCCCGCAGAGAGTAGCGAATCTGCCCGGCGACGGGTCAAGTTGCATTTTCTGGCATGCCACTCCTGGAGCTGGTTAATGAGTTCCCCTCGGAAGTCCCGATGAGGAAAGGGCAAAATGGCGTTTTGCGGGCTTTGGGGCCTCCTGGACGGTAGGACTACCGCCCGACCTTACGGTTGGAATTGTTGGCAGGGGAGGTTGGCGGGGTACCTGCAGAATAGTAGGAGGTGGCAAATCGAGAATCGGTCGACATCGCCAAAAACCTTCTCGAGCCTCCAGGTCTGCAGGGACCGACCCAGGCTGCCGCCAAACCGACCGACAGGCCCTGCCGGCGGCCATTTTTGGCCATTTTCGGCATTTTTCGCCTCTTTCGGCCGGGATGGAAAAGCGGCGGCCTGAAGCCCGGGCCTGCCCGGGGAGGCCTCCTAATCGCCCGGGGGACCGGATTTGCCCCGGTGAGAGCCCCCGAAACGTCCCGAAGCCGGCCGGGAAGGCGGCCAAGGGCGAAGCACCTCGGATTGCATTGGCAGGCCGTGCAAAGTGGCCTCCGGGCCCGCGAGACAGTGCAGGGTGCCCTCGGTGTGCCCCTGAGAAATGGTTAACCAAACGAAGGACAGTGCGCCTCGGATTGCATTGGCAGGCCGTGCAAAGGGGCCCCCGGGCCCGCGAGACGTTACAGATTGCCCTCGGTGTGCCACTGAGAAATGGTTAACCAATTGGACTTAGTCTCTGGCAGAGAGGCAAAGTGTTTTCACGAGAAATGGTTAACCAATTGGACTTAGTCTCTGGCAGAGAGGCAAAGTGTTTTCAAGAGAAATGGTTAACCAATTGGACTTAGTCTCTGGCAGAGAGGCAAAGTGTTTTCCAGAGAAATGGTTAACCAATTGGACTTAGTCTCTGGCGGAGAGACAAAGTGTTTTCAAGAGAAATGGTGAACCAATTGGACTTAGTCTCTGGCAGAGAGGCAAAGTGTTCTCACGAGAAATGGTTAACCAATTGGACTTAGTCTCTGGCAGAGAGGCAAAGTGTTTTCCTGAGAAATGGTTAACCAATTGGACTTAGTCTCTGGCAGAGAGGCAAAGTGTTTTCCAGAGAAATGGTTAACCAATTGGACTTAGTCTCTGGCGGAGAGACAAAGTGTTTTCACGAGAAATGGTTAACCAATTGGACTTAGTCTCTGGCGGAGAGACAAAGTGTTTTCAAGAGAAATGGTTAACCAAATGGACTTAGTCTCTGGCAGAGAGGCAAAGTGTTTTCAAGAGAAATGGTTAACCAATTGGACTTGGTCTCTGAACGGCAGGCAAATTGTGGCCTTGAGAAATGATTAACCAATTGGACTTAGTCTCTGGCGGAGAGACAAAGTGTTTTCACGAGAAATGGTTAACCAATTGGACTTAGTCTCTGGCAGAGAGGCAAAGTGTTTTCCTGAGAAATGGTTAACCAATTGGACTTAGTCTCTGGCAGAGAGGCAAAGTGTTTTCCAGAGAAATGGTTAACCAATTGGACTTAGTCTCTGGCGGAGAGACAAAGTGTTTTCAAGAGAAATGGTGAACCAATTGGACTTAGTCTCTGGCAGAGAGGCAAAGTGTTCTCACGAGAAATGGTTAACCAATTGGACTTAGTCTCTGGCAGAGAGGCAAAGTGTTTTCCTGAGAAATGGTTAACCAATTGGACTTAGTCTCTGGCAGAGAGGCAAAGTGTTTTCCAGAGAAATGGTTAACCAATTGGACTTAGTCTCTGGCGGAGAGACAAAGTGTTTTCACGAGAAATGGTTAACCAATTGGACTTAGTCTCTGGCGGAGAGACAAAGTGTTTTCAAGAGAAATGGTTAACCAAATGGACTTCGTCTCTGGCAGAGAGGCAAAGTGTTTTCCAGAGAAATGGTTAACCAATTGGACTTAGTCTCTGGCGGAGAGACAAAGTGTTTTCACGAGAAATGGTTAACCAATTGGACTTAGTCTCTGGCGGAGAGACAAAGTGTTTTCAAGAGAAATGGTTAACCAAATGGACTTCGTCTCTGGCAGAGAGGCAAAGTGTTTTCAAGAGAAATGGTTAACCAATTGGACTTAGTCTCTGGCAGAGAGGCAAAGTGATTTCAAGAGAAATGGTTAACCAATTGGACTTGGTCTCTGAACGGCAGGCAAATTGTGGCCTTGAGAAATGATTAACCAATTGGACTTAGTCTCTGGCGGAGAGACAAAGTGTTTTCACGAGAAATGGTTAACCAATTGGACTTAGTCTCTGGCAGAGAGGCAAAGTGTTTTCCTGAGAAATGGTTAACCAATTGGACTTAGTCTCTGGCAGAGAGGCAGAGTGTTTTCACGAGAAATGGATAACCAATTGGACTTAGTCTCTGGCAGAGAGGCAAAGTGTTTTCAAGAGAAATGGTTAACCAATTGGACTTTGTCTCTGGC
>NW_027599454.1:22500-26120 GCF_964194155.1 Cetorhinus maximus
AATGGTTAACCAGTTAGCAAGCAGGGCAGCCGGCCGGTAATTGGAGCCGCCCGCCCGGTGATAAGGGTGCAGTTAGGTGCCGACAGGCCCAGCAGCTCCAGGGGCTAAGTACATGTGGGTAAATGGTTAACCAGTTAGCAGGCAGGGCAGCCGGCCGGTAATTACAGCCGCCCGCCCGCTAATAAGGGTGCAGTTAGGTGCAGAACAGCCCATCAGCTTCCAGGGGCTAAGGACATGTGGGTAAATGGTGAACCAGTTAGCAGGCAGGGCAGCCGGCCGGCCGGTAATTAGAGCCGGCCGCCTGTCCGCCCGCTAATAAGGGTGCAGTTAGTGCAGACCAGCCCAGCGGCTCCAGGGGCTAAGTACATGTGGGTAAATGATGAACCAGTTAGCAGGCAGGGCAGCCGGCCGGTAATTACAGCCGCCCGCCCGCTAATAAGGGTGCAGTTAGGTGCAGAACAGCCCATCAGTTTCCAGGGGCTAAGTACATGTGGGTAAATGGTTAACCAGTTAGCAGGCAGAGCAGCCGGCCGGCAATTAGAGCCGCCCGCCCGCTAATCAGGGTGCAGTTAGGTGCAGAACAGCCCATCAGTTTCCAGGGGCTAAGTACATGTGGGTAAATGGTTAACCAGTTAGCAGGCAGAGCAGCCGGCCGGCAATTAGAGCCGCCCGCCCGCGAATCAGGGTGCAGTTAGGTGCAGAACAGCCCATCAGTTTCCAGGGGCTAAGTACATGTGGGTAAATGGTGAACCAGTTAGCAGGCAGAGCAGCCGGCCGGCAATTAGAGCCGCCCGCCCGCTAATCAAGGTGCAGTTAGGTGCAGAACAGCCCATCAGTTTCCAGGGGCTAAGTACATGTGGGTAAATGGTGAACCAGTTAGCAGGCAGAGCAGCCGGCCGGCAATTAGAGCCGCCCGCCCGCTAATCAAGGTGCAGTTAGGTGCAGAACAGCCCATCAGCTCCAGGGGCTAAGTACATGTGGGTCAATGGTTAACCAGTTAGCAGGCAGAGCAGCCGGCCGGTAATTAGAGCCGCCCGCCCGCCCGCTAATAAGGGTGCAGTTTGGTGCAGAACAGCCCATCAGCTTCCAGGGGCTAAGGACATGTGGGTAAATGGTGAACCAGTTAGCAGGCAGGGCAGCCGGCCGGCCGGTAATTAGAGCCGGCCGCCTGTCCGCCCGCTAATAAGGGTGCAGTATGGTGCAGAACAGCCCATCAGTTTCAAGGGGCTAAGTACATGTGGGTAAATGGTTAACCAGTTAGCAGGCAGGGCAGCCGCCGGCCGGTAATTAGAGCCGTCCGCCTGTCGCCCGCTAATAAGGGTGCAGTTAGGTGCAGAACAGCCCCTCTGTTTCCAGGGGCTAAGTACATGTGGGTCAATGGTTAACCAGTTAGCAGGCAATGCAGCCGGCCGGCAATTACAGCCGCCCGCCCGCTAATCAGGGTGCAGTTAGGTGCAGAACAGCCCATCAGCTTCCAGGGGCTAAGGACATGTGGGTAAATGGTTAACCAGTCAGCAGGCAGAGCAGCCGGCCGGCAATTAGAGCCGCCCGCCCGCTAATCAGGGTGCAGATAGGTGCAGAACAGCCCATCATTTTCCAGGGGCTAAGTACATGTGGGTAAATGGTTAACCAGTTAGCAGGCAGGGCAGCCGGCCGGCCGGTAATTAGAGCCGCCCGCCCGGTGATAAGGGTTGCAGTTAGGTGCCGGCCAGCCCAGCAGCTCCAGGGGCTATGTACATGTGGGTAAATGGTGAACCAGTTAGCAGGCAGGGCAGCCGGCCGGCCGGTAATTAGAGCCGCCCGCCCGGTGATAAGGGTGCAGTTAGGTGCCGGCCAGCCCAGCAGCTCCAGGGGCTAAGTACATGCGGGTAAATGGTTAACCAGTTAGCAGGCAGGGCAGCCGGCCGGCAATTAGAGCCGCCCGCCCGCTAATCAGGGTGCAGTTCGGTGCAGAACAGCCCATCAGCTCCAGGGGCTAAGTACATGTGGGTAAATGGTTAACCAGTTAGCAGGCAGGGCAGCCGGCCGGTAATTAGAGCCGACCTCCCGGCCATTACGGGTGCAGTTAGGTGCCGACCAGCCCAGCAGCTCCAGGGGCTAAGTACATGTGGGTAAATGATTAACCAGTTAGCAGGCAGGGCAGCCGGCCGGTAATTAGAGCCGACCTCCCGGCCATAGGGCTGCAGTTAGGTGCCGACCAGCCCAGCAGCTCCAGGGGCTAAGTACATGTGGGTAAATGATGAACCAGTTAGCAGGCAGGGCAGCCGGCCGCTAATTACAGCCGCCCGCCCGCTAGTAAGGGTGCAGTTAGGTGCAGGACAGCCCATCAGTTCCAGGGGCTAAGTACATGTGGGTAAATGGTTAACCAGTTAGCAAGGCAGGGCAGCCGGCCGGCCGGTAATTAGAGCCGGCCGCCTGTCCGCCCGCTAGTAAGGGTGCAGTTAGGTGCAGAACAGCCCATCAGTTTCCAGGGGCTAAGTACATGTGGGTAAAAGGTTAACCAGTTAGCAGGCAGGGCAGCCGGCCGGTAATTACAGCCGCCGCCCGCTAATAAGGGTGCAGTTAGGTGCAGAACAGCCCATCAGTTTCCAGGGGCTAAGTACATGTGGGTAAATGGTTAACCAGTTAGCAAGGCAGGGCAGCTGGCCGGCCCGGTAATTAGAGCCGGCCGCCTGTCCGCCCGCCAGTAAGGGTGCAGTGAGTTGCAGAACAGCCCATCAGTTTCCAGGGGCTAAGTACATGTGGGTAAATGGTTAACCAGTTAGCAGGCAGCGCAGCCGGCCGGGAATTACAGCCGCCGCCTGTCCGCCCGCTAATAAGGTGCAGTTAGGTGCAGGGCAGCCCATCAGTTTCCAGGGGCTAAGTACATGTGGGTCAATGGTGAACCAGTTAGCAGGCAGAGCAGCCGGCCGGCAATTAGAGCCGCCGCCCGCTAATCAGGGTGCAGTTAGGTGCAGGACAGCCCATCAGTTTCCAGGGGCTAAGTACATGTGGGTAAATGGTTAACCAGTTAGCAGGCAGGGCAGCCGGCCGGCCGGTAATTAGAGCCGGCCGCCTGTCCGCCCACTAATAAGGTGCAGTTAGGTGCAGAACAGCCCATCAGTTTCCAGGGGCTAAGTACATGTGGGTAAATGGTTAACCAGCTAGCAAGGCAGGGCAGCCGGCCGGCCGGTAATTAGAGCCGGCCGCCTGTCCGCCCGCTAATAAGGGTGCAGTTAGGTGCAGGACAGCCCATCAGTTTCCAGGGGCTAAGTACATGTGGGTAAATGGTTAACCAGTTAGCAGGCAGGGCAGCCGGCCGGTAATTACAGCCGCCCGCCCGCTAATAAGGGTGCAGTTAGGTGCAGAACAGCCCATCAGCTTCCAGGGGCTAAGGACATGTGGTAAATGGTGAACCAGTTAGCAGGCAGGGCAGCCGGCCGCCGGTAATTAGAGCCGGCCGCCTGTCCGCCCGCTAATAAGGGTGCAGTTAGGTGCAGAACAGCCCATCAGTTTCCAGGGGCTAAGTACATGTGGGTAAATGGTTAACCAGTTAGCAGGCAGGGCAGCCGGCCGGCCGGTATTAGAGCCGGCCGCCTGTCCGCCCGCTAAATAAGGGTGCAGTTAGGTGCAGAACAGCC
>NW_027599455.1:0-26115 GCF_964194155.1 Cetorhinus maximus
GTGAACGGGAAGGGGTTTGGGTCCATTGGGATTGTGTACAGTGGGAGTGAACGGGAAGGGGATTGGGATTGGGATTGTGTACAGTGGGAGTGAACGGGAAGGGGTTTGGGTCCATTGGGATTGTGTACAGTGGGAGTGAACGGGAAGGGGTTTGGGTCCATTGGGATTGTGTACAGTGGGAGTGAACGGGAAGGGGTTTGGGTCCATTGGGATTGTGTACAGTGGGAGTGAATGGGAAGGGGTTTGGGTCCATCGGGATTGTGTACAGTGGGAGTGAACGGGAAGGGGATTGGGATTGTGTACAGTGGGAGTGAACGGGAAGGGGTTTGGGTCCATTGGGATTGTGTACAGTGGGAGTGAACGGGAAGGGGTTTGGGTCCATTGGGATTGTGTACAGTGGGAGTGAACGGGAAGGGGTTTGGGTCCATTGGGATTGTGTACAGTGGGAGTGAATGGGAAGGGGTTTGGGTCCATCGGGATTGTGTACAGTGGGAGTGAACGGGAAGGGGTTTGGGTCCATTGGGATTGTGTACAATGGGAGTGAACGGGAAGGGGTTTGGGATTGGGATTGTGTACAGTGGGAGTGAACGGGAAGGGGTTTGGGATTGGGATTGTGTACAGTGAGAGTGAACGGGAAGGGGATTGGGATTGGGATTGTGTACAGTGGGAGTGAACGGGAAGGGGTTTGGGATTGGGATTGTGTACAGTGGGATTGAACGGGAAGGGGTTTGGGATTGGGATTGTGTACAGTGGGAGTGAACGGGAAGGGGTTTGGGATTGAGATTGTGTACAGTGGGAGTGAACGGGAAGGGGATTGGGATTGGGATTGTGTACAGTGGGAGTGAACGGGAAGGGGTTTGGGATTGGGATTGTGTACAGTGGGAGTGAACGGGAAGGGGTTTGGGATTGGGATTGTGTACAGTGGGAGTGAACGGGAAGGGGTTTGGGATTGGGATTGTGTACAGTGGGAGTGAACGGGAAGGGGTTTGGGATTGGGATTGTTTACAGGGAGTGAACGGGAAGGGGTTTGGGTCCATTGGGATTGTGTACAGTGGGAGTGAACGGGAAGGGGTTTGGGATTGGGATTGTGTACAGTGGGAGTGAACGGGAAGGGGTTTGGGATTGGGATTGTGTACAGTGGGAGTGAACGGGAAAGGGTTTGGGATTGGGATTGTGTACAGTGGGAGTGAACAGGAAGGGGTTTGGGATTGGGATTGTGTACAGTGGGAGTGAACGGGAAATGGTTTGGGATTGGGATTGTGTACAGTGGGAGTGAACGGGAAGGGGTTTGGGTCCATTGGGATTGTGTACAGTGGGAGTGAACGGGAAGGGGTTTGGGTCCATTGGGATTGTGTACAGTGGGAGTGAACGGGAAGGGGTTTGGGTCCATTGGGATTGTGTACAGTGGGAGTGAACGGGAAGGGGTTTGGGATTGGGAATGTGTACAGTGGGAGTGAACGGGAAGGGGTTTGGGATTGGGATTGTGTACAGTGGGAGTGAACGGGAAGGGGTTTGGGATTGGGATTGTGTACAGTGGGAGTGAACGGGAAGGGGTTTGGGATTGGGATTGTGTACAGTGGGAGTGAACGGGAAGGGGTTTGGGATTGGGATTGTGTACAGTGGGAGTGAACGGGAAGGGGTTTGGGATTGGGATTGTGTACAGTGGGAGTGAACGGGAAGGGGTTTGGGATTGGGATTGTTTACAGGGAGTGAACGGGAAGGGGTTTGGGTCCATTGGGATTGTGTACAGTGGGAGTGAACGGGAAGGGGTTTGAGATTGGGATTGTGTACAGTGGGAGTGAACGGGAAGGGGTTTGGGATTGGGATTGTGTACAGTGGGAGTGAACGGGAAAGGGTTTGGGATTGGGATTGTGTACAGTGGGAGTGAACAGGAAGGGGTTTGGGATTGGGATTGTGTACAGTGGGAGTGAACGGGAAATGGTTTGGGATTGGGATTGTGTACAGTGGGAGTGAACGGGAAGGGGTTTGGGTCCATTGGGATTGTGTACAGTGGGAGTGAACGGGAAGGGGTTTGGGTCCATTGGGATTGTGTACAGTGGGAGGGAACGGGAAGGGGTTTGGGTCCATTGGGATTGTGTACAGTGGGAGTGAACGGGAAGGGGTTTGGGATTGGGATTGTGTACAGTGGGAGTGAACGGGAAGGGGTTTGGGATTGGGATTGTGTACAGTGGGAGTGAACGGGAAGGGGTTTGGGATTGGGATTGTGTACAGTGGGAGTGAACGGGAAGGGGTTTGGGATTGGGATTGTGTACAGTGGGAGTGAACGGGAAGGGGTTTGGGATTGGGATTGTGTACAGGGAGTGAACGGGAAGGTGTTTGGGTCCATTGGGATTGTGTACAGTGGGAGTGAACGAGAAGGGGTTTGGGATTGGGATTGTGTACAGCGGGAGTGAACGGGAAGGGGTTTGGGATTGGGATTGTGTACAGTGGGAGTGAACGGGACAGGGTTTGGGTTTGGGATTGTGTACAGTGGGAGTGAACGGGAAAGGGTTTGGGATTGGGATTGTGTACAGTGGGAGTGAACGGGAAAGGGTTTGGGATTGGGATTGTGTACAGTGGGAGTGAACGGGAAGGGGTTTGGGTCCATTGGGATTGTGTACAGTGGGAGTGAACGGGAAGGGGTTTGTGTCCATTGGGATTGTGTACAGTGGGAGTGAACGGGAAGGGGTTTGGGTCCATTGGGATTGTGTACAGTGGGAGTGAACGGGAAGGGGTTTGGGATTGGGATTGTGTACAGTGGGAGTGAACGGGAAGGGGTTTGGGATTGGGATTGTGTACAGTGGGAGTGAACGGGAAGGGGATTGGTTCCATTGGGATTGTGTACAGTGGGTGTGAACGGGAAGGGGTTTGGGACTGGGATTGTGTACAGTGGGAGTGAACGGGAAGGGGTTTGGGTCCATTGGGATTGTGTACAGTGGGAGTGAACGGGAAGGGGTTTGGGATTGGGATTGTGTACAGTGGGAGTGAACGGGAAAGGGTTTGGGATTGGGATTGTGTACAGTGGGAGTGAACGGGAAGGGGTTTGGGATTGGGATTGTGTACAGTGGGACTGAACGGGAAGGGGTTTGGGATTGGGATTGTGTTCAGTGGGAGTGAACGGGAAGGGGTTTGGGTCCATTGGGATTGTGTACAGTGGGAGTGAACGGGAAAGGGTTTGGGATTGGGATTGTGTACAGTGGGAGTGAACGGGAAGGTGATTGGGATTGTGTACAGTGGGAGTGAACGGGAAGGGGTTTGGGATTGGGATTGTGTACAGTGGGAGTGAACGGGAAGGGGTTTGGGATTGGGATTGTGTACAGTGGGAGTGAACGGGAAGGGGTTTGGGATTGGGATTGTGTACAGTGGGAGTGAACGGGAAGGGGTTTGGGATTGGGATTGTGTACAGTGGGAGTGAACGGGAAGGGGTTTGGAATTGGGATTGTGTACAGTGGGAGTGAACGGGAAGGGGTTTGGGATTGGGATTGTGTACAGGGAGTGAACGGGAAGGTGTTTGGGTCCATTGGGATTGTGTACAGTGGGAGTGAACGGGAAGGGGTTTGGGATTGGGATTGTGTACAGCGGGAGTGAACGGGAAGGGGTTTGGGATTGGGATTGTGTACAGTGGGAGTGAACGGGACAGGGTTTGGGTTTGGGATTGTGTACAGTGGGAGTGAACAGGAAGGGGTTTGGGATTGGGATTGTGTACAGTGGGAGTGAACGGGAAGGTGATTGGGATTGTGTACAGTGGGAGTGAACGGGAAGGGGTTTGGGATTGGGATTGTGTACAGTGGGAGTGAACGGGAAGGGGTTTGGGATTGGGATTGTGTACAGTGGGAGTGAACGGGAAGGGGTTTGGGATTGGGATTGTGTACAGTGGGAGTGAACGGGAAGGGGTTTGGAATTGGGATTGTGTACAGTGGGAGTGAACGGGAAGGGGTTTGGGATTGGGATTGTGTACAGTGGGAGTGAACGGGAAGGGGTTTGGGATTGGGATTGTTTACAGGGAGTGAACGGGAAGGGGTTTGGGTCCATTGGGATTGTGTACAGTGGGAGTGAACGGGAAAGGGTTTGGGATTGGGATTGTGTACAGTGGGAGTGAACGGGAAGGGGATTGGGATTGTGTACAGTGGGAGTGAACGGGAAGGGGTTTGGGTCTATTGGGATTGTGTACAGTGGGAGTGAACGGGAAGGGGTTTGGGATTGGGATTGTGTACAGTGGGAGTGAACGGGAAGGGGTTTGGGATTGGGATGGTGTACAGTGGGAGTGAACGGGAAGGGGTTTGGGATTGGGATTGTGTACAGTGGGAGTGAACGGGAAGGGGATTGGGATTGTGTACAGTGTGAGTGAACGGGAAGAGGATTGGGATTGGGATTGTGTACAGTGGGAGTGAACGGGAAGGGGTTTGGGATTGGGATTGTGTACAGTGGGAGTGAGGGTGAAGGGGTTTTGGTCCATTGGGATTGTGTACAGTGGGAGTGAACGGGAAGGGGTTTGGGATTGTGTATAGTGGGAGTGAACGGGAAGGGGTTTGGGATTACCTGGATTGACCTGCTGTCCCATCGCTCTGCAGTGGAATTCGTCCTGTACACACACATAGCGAATCTCCACACCACTTCTGGGAAGGAACCTTCTCCTGGACTGCGGTTTCCTGGGAGCAGATCCCGACTCCGTTTCTCTGGAATGGCGTGTCCAACACAAAGGGGCCGGCCGGATCATCTACAGCCTACCGGGGGGCCATGGGGATCCAGAGAGGGAGGGAGCTTCCATACAACACGAGGGAGTCTACAGCGAGGGCAACGTCTCTCTCCACCTCCCGGATTTCATGGTAAAGGATGAGGGCACCTACATCTGTATCGTCAATGGGAACAGGAGTCACACACAACAGGCCATCGTCGTGGAGGTCATGGGTAAATCAGTGTACAGATATCTCCCTGAGAGAGAGGACTGAGAGACACCAGTCAGTGTACAGATATCTCCCTGAGAGAGAGAGGGACTGAGAGACACCAGTCAGTGTACAGATACCTCCCTGAGAGAGAGGGGACTGAGAGACACCAGTCAGTGTACAGATATCTCCCTGAGAGAGAGAGGGGACTGAGAGACACCAGTCAGTGCACAGATATCTCCCTGAGAGAGAGAGGGGACTGAGAGACACCAGTCAGTGTACAGATATCTCCATGAGAGAGAGGGGACTGAGAGACACCAGTCAGTGCACAGATATCTCCCTGAGAGGGAGGGGACTGAGAGACACCAGTGTACAGATATCTCCCTGAGAGAGAGGGGGCTGAGAAACACCAGTCAGTGTACAGATATCCCCTTGAGAGAGAGAGACTGAGTGACACCAGTAAGTTTACAGATATATCCCTGAGCGAGAGGGAACTGAGAGACACCAGTCAGTGTACAGATATCTCCCTGAGAGAGTGAGGGACTGAGAGACACCAGTCAGTGTACAGATATCTCCCTGAGAGAGAGGGACTTAGAGACACCAGTCAGTGTACAGATATCTCCCTGAGAGAGTGAGGACTGAGAGACACCAGTCAGTGTACAGATATCTCCGATAGAGAGAGAGGGTCAGGGACACCAGTCAGTATACAGATAGCTCCCTGAGAGAGAGAGGGGACTCAGAGACATGAGCCAGTGTACAGATATCTCCCTGAGAGAGAGGGGACTGAATGAGAGAGAGAGGGGACTGAGAGCGAGAGTGGGGACAGAGAGAGAGAGGGGACTGAGAGAGAGTGAGAGAGGACTGAGAGAGAGAGAGGGGTTTGCGAGGGAGGGGACTGAGAGAGAGAGGGGATTGAGAGAGAGAGAGGGGACTGAGAGAGAGAGAGAGGGGACTGAGAGAGAGAGAGAGAGGGGACTGAGAGAGAGAGAGAGAGGGGACTGAGAGAGAGAGAGAGGGGACTGAGAGAGAGAGAGAGAGGGGACTGAGAGAGAGAGAGAGGGGACTGAGAGAGAGAGAGAGAGGGGACTGAGAGAGAGAGAGAGAAGGGACTGAGAGAGAGAGAGAGAGAGGGGACTGAGAGAAGAGAGAGAGAGGGGACTGAGAGAGAGAGAGAGAGAGGGGACTGAGAGAGAGAGAGAGAGAGGGGACTGAGAGAGAGAGAGAGGGGACTGAGAGAGAGAGGGGAGTGAGAGAGAGAGAGAGACGGGACTGAGAGAGAGACAGAGGGGACTGAGAGAGAGAGAGAGAGGGGACTGAGAGAGAGAGAGGGGACTGAGAGAGAGAGAGAGAGGGGGGACTGAGAGAGAGAGAGAGGGGACTGAGAGAGAGAGAGGGGACTGAGAGAGAGAGAGAGAGAGAGGGGACTGAGAGAGAGAGAGGGGACTGAGAGAGAGAGAGAGGGGACTGAGAGAGAGAGAGAGGGGACTGAGAAACACCAGTCAGTGTACAGATATCTCCCTGAGAGAGAGGGGACTGAGAGACACCAGTCAGTGTACAGATATCTCACTGAGAGAGAGTTGACTGAGAGACACCAGTCAGTGTACAGAAATCTCCCTGAGAGAGAGGGGACTGAGAGACACCAGTCAGTGTACAGATATGTCCCTGAGAGAGAGAGGGGACTGAGAGACACCAGTCAGTGTACAGATATCTCCCTGAGAGAGAGAGGGGACTGAGAGACACCAGTCAGTATAAAGATATCTCCCTGAGAGAGAGAGGGGACTGAGACACATAACTCAGTGTACAGATACCTCCCTGAGAGAGAGAGGGATTGAGAGTCACCAGTCAGTGTACTGAACACTGCCTGAGAGAGAGGTGACTGAGAGACACCAGTCAGTGTAAAGATATCTCCCTGAGAGAGAGGAGACTGAGAGACACCAGTCAGTGTACAGATATCTCCCGGAGAGAGCGCGATTCAGAGACACCAGTCAGTGTAAAGATATCTCCCTGAGAGAGAGAGAGACTGAGTGACACCAGTCAGTGCACAGATATCTCCCTGAGAGAGAGGGACTGAGAGTCACCAGTGTACTGAACTCTCCCTCAGAGAGGTGACTGAGAGACACCAGTCAGTGTACAGATATCTCCCTGAGAGAGAGAGGGGACTGAGAGACACCAGTCAGTGTACAGATATCTCCCTGAGAGAGAGAGGGACTTAGAGACACCAGTCAGTGTACAGATATCTCCGATAGAGAGAGAGGGTCAGAGACACCAGTCAGTTTACAGATATCTCCCTGAGAAAGAGAGGGGACTCAGAGACATGAGCCAGTGTACAGATATCTCCCTGAGATAGAGGGGACTGAATGAGAGAGACAGGGGACTGAGAGTGAGAGTGGGGACAGAGAGAGAGAGGGGACTGAGAGAGTTTGGGAGGGGACTGAGAGAGAGAGAGAGGGGTTTGCGAGGGAGGGGACTGAGAGAGAGAGGGGACTGAGAGAGTGAGAGGCGACTGAGAGAGAGAGAGAGAGAGGTTTGCGAGGGAGGGGACTGAGAGAGAGAGTGAGGGGACTGAGAGAGAGAGAGGGGACTGAGAGAGTGAGAGGGGACTGAGAGAGAGAGAGAGGGACTGAGAGAGAGAGAAGGGACTGAGAGAGAGAGAGAGGGGTTTGCGAGGGAGGGGACTGAGAGAGAGAGAGAGATGACTGAGAGAGAGAGAGGGGACCGAGAGAGAGAGAGGGACTGAGAGAGAGAGAGGGGACTGAGAGAGAGAGAGAGGGGACTGAGAGAGAGAGAGAGGGGACTGAGAGAGAGAGGGGACTGAAAGAGAGAGAGATTGAACTGAGAGAGAGAGCGAGCGGACTGAGAGAGAGAGAGGAGACTGAGAGAGAGAGAGGGGGGACTGAGAGAGAGAGAGAGGGGACTGAGAGAGAGAGGGGACTGAGAGAGAGAGAGAGGGGACTGAGAGAGAGAGGGCACTGAGAGAGAGAGAGAGGGGACTGAGAGAGAGAGGGGACTGAGAGAGAGAGAGAGGGGACTGAGAGAGAGAGAGAGGGGACTGAGAGAGAGAGAGAGGGCACTGAGAGAGAGAGAGAGGGGACTGAGAGAGAGAGAGTGGGGACTGAGAGAGAGAGAGAGGGGACTGAGAGAGAGAGAGAGGGGACTGAGAGAGAGAGAGAGGGGACTGAGAGAGAGAGAGAGAGGGGAATGAGAGAGAGAGAGATGGGACTGAGAGAGAGAGAGAGAGGGGACTGAGAGAGAGAGGGGGGACTGAGAGAGAGAGAGAGGGGGCTGAGAGAGAGAGAGAGAGGGGACTGAGAGAGAGAGAGAGAGGGGACTGAGAGAGAGAGAGAGGGGACTGAGAGAGAGAGAGAGAGGAGTGAGAGAGAGAGAGGGGACTGAGAGAGAGAGAGAGGGGACTGAGAGAGAGAGAGAGGGGACTGAGAGAGAGAGACAGGGGACAGAGAGAGAGAGAGAGGGGACTGAGAGAGAGAGAGAGGGGACTGAGAGAGAGAGAGAGGGGACTGAGAGAGAGAGAGAGGGGACTGAGAGAGAGAGAGAGGGGACTGAGAGAGAGAGAGAGGGGACTGAGAGAGAGAGAGAGAGAGAGGGGAGTGAGAGAGAGAGAGAGGGGACTAAGAGACAGAGACAGGGGACTGAGAGAGAGAGAGAGAGGGGACTGAGAGAGAGAGAGAGGGGACTGAGTGAGAGAGGGGGTCTGAGAGAAGGAGAGGGGACTAAGAGAAAGGGGACAGCGAGAGAGAGAGGGGACTGAGAGACACCAGTCAGTGTACAGATATCTCCCTGAGAGAGAGAGGGACTGAGAGACACCAGTCAGTGTACAGATATCTCCCTGAGAGAGAGGGGACTGAGAGACACCAGTCAGTGTACAGATATCTCCCTGAGAGAGAGGGGACTGAGAGACAGCAGTCAGTGTACAGATATCTCCCTGAAAGAGAGGGGACTGAGAGACACCAGTCAGTGTACAGATATCTCCCTGAGAGAGAGAGGGGACTGAGAGACACCAGTCAGTGTACAGATATCTCCCTGAGAGAGAGAGGGGACTGAGAGACACCAGTCAGTGTAAAGATATCTCCCTGAGAGAGAGAGGGGACTGAGACACACAACTGAGTGTACAGATACCTCCCTGAGAGAGAGACGGGACTGAGAGACACAACTCAGTGTACAGATATCTCGCAGAGAGAGAGAGGGACTGAGAGACACCAGTCAGTGTACAGATATCTCGCTGAGAGAGAGAGGGATTGAGAGTCACCAATTGGTGTACTGAACTCCGCCTGAGAGGTGACTGAGAGACACCAGTCAGTGTTAAGATATCTCCCTGAGAGAGAGGAGACTGAGAGACACCAGTCAGAGTACAGATATCTCCCTGAGAGAGAGAGGACTGAGAGACACCAGTCAGTGTACAGATATCTCCCTGAGAGAGAGAGGAGACTGAGAGACACCAGTCAGTGTACAGATATCTCCCTGAGAGAGAGATGGGAATGAGAGACACCAGTCAGTGTACAGATATCTCCCTGAGAGAGAGGGGACTGAGAGACCAGTCAGTGTACAGATATCTCCCTGAGAGAGAGAGGAGACTGAGAGACACCAGTCAGTGTACAGATATCTCCCTGAGAGAGAGAGAACTGAGAGACACCAGTCAGTGCACAGATATCTCCCTGAGAGAGAGAGGAGACTGAGAGACACCAGTCAGTGTACAGATATCTCCCGGAGAGAGTGGGGATTGAGGGACACCAGTCAGTGTAAAGATATCTCCCTGAGAGAGAGAGATACTGAGTGACACCAGTCAGTGCACAGATATCTCCCTGAGAGAGAGAGGGACTTAGAGACACCAGTCAGTGTACAGATATCTCCGATAGAGAGAGAGGGTCAGAGAGAGACCATTCAGCTTACAAATATCTCCCTGAGAGAGATGGGACTGAATGCGAGAGACAGGGGGCTGAGAGTGAGAGTGGGGACAGAGAGAGAGAGGGGACTGAGAGAGAGTGAGAGGGGACGGAGAGAGAGAGAGGGGTTGGCGAGGGAGGGGACTGAGAGAGAGAGAGAGGGGATGAGAGAGAGAGAGCGGACTAAAAGAGAGAGAGGGACTGAGAGAGAGAGAGTGGACTGAGAGAGAGAGAGAGCGGTTTGCGTGGGAGGGGACTGAGAGAGAGAGAGAGGGGACTGAGAGAGAGAGAGAGAGGACTGAGAGAGAGAGAGAGGGGACTGAGAGAGAGAGAGAGGGGACTGAGAGAGAGAGAGAGGGGACTGAGAGAGAGAGAGAGGGGACTGAGAGAGAGAGACAGGGGACTGAGAGAGAGAGAGAGGGGACTGAGAGAGAGAGAGAGGGGACTGAGAGAGAGAGAGAGGGGACTGAGAGAGAGAGAGAGGGGACTGAGAGAGAGAGAGAGGGGACTGAGAGAGAGAGAGAGAGAGAGGGGAGTGAGAGAGAGAGAGAGGGGACTAAGAGACAGAGAGAGGGGACTGAGAGAGAGAGAGAGAGGGGACTGAGAGAGAGAGAGAGGGGACTGAGTGAGAGAGGGGGTCTGAGAGAAGGAGAGGGGACTAAGAGAAAGGGGACAGCGAGAGAGAGAGGGGACTGAGAGACACCAGTCAGTGTACAGATATCTCCCTGAGAGAGAGAGGGACTGAGAGACACCAGTCAGTGTACAGATATCTCCCTGAGAGAGAGGGGACTGAGAGACACCAGTCAGTGTACAGATATCTCCCTGAGAGAGAGGGGACTGAGAGACAGCAGTCAGTGTACAGATATCTCCCTGAAAGAGAGGGGACTGAGAGACACCAGTCAGTGTACAGATATCTCCCTGAGAGAGAGAGGGGACTGAGAGACACCAGTCAGTGTACAGATATCTCCCTGAGAGAGAGAGGGGACTGAGAGACACCAGTCAGTGTAAAGATATCTCCCTGAGAGAGAGAGGGGACTGAGACACACAACTGAGTGTACAGATACCTCCCTGAGAGAGAGACGGGACTGAGAGACACAACTCAGTGTACAGATATCTCGCAGAGAGAGAGAGGGATTGACAGTCACCAATTGGTGTACTGAACTCCGCCTGAGAGGTGACTGAGAGACACCAGTCAGTGTTAAGATATCTCCCTGAGAGAGAGGAGACTGAGAGACACCAGTCAGAGTACAGATATCTCCCTGAGAGAGAGAGGACTGAGAGACACCAGTCAGTGTACAGATATCTCCCTGAGAGAGAGAGGAGACTGAGAGACACCAGTCAGTGTACAGATATCTCCCTGAGAGAGAGATGGGAATGAGAGACACCAGTCAGTGTACAGATATCTCCCTGAGAGAGAGGGGACTGAGAGACACCAGTCAGTGTACAGATATCTCCCTGAGAGAGAGAGAACTGAGAGACACCAGTCAGTGCAGAGATATCTCCCTGAGAGAGAGAGGAGACTGAGAGACACCAGTCAGTGTACAGATATCTCCCGGAGAGAGTGGGGATTGAGGGACACCAGTCAGTGTAAAGATATCTCCCTGAGAGAGAGAGATACTGAGTGACACCAGTCAGTGCACAGATATCTCCCTGAGAGAGAGAGGGACTTAGAGACACCAGTCAGTGTACAGATATCTCCGATAGAGAGAGAGGGTCAGAGAGAGACCATTCAGCTTACAAATCTCTCCCTGAGAGAGATGGGACTCAGAGACATGAGCCAGTTTACAGATATCTCCCTGAGAGAGAGGGGACTGAATGAGAGAGACAGGGGGCTGAGAGTGAGAGTGGGGACAGAGAGAGAGAGGGGACTGAGAGAGAGTGAGAGGGGACGGAGAGAGAGAGAGGGGTTGGCGAGGGAGGGGACTGAGAGAGAGAGAGAGGGGACTGAGAGAGAGAGAGCGGACTAAAAGAGAGAGAGGGACTGAGAGAGAGAGAGTGGACTGAGAGAGAGAGAGAGCGGTTTGCGTGGGAGGGGACTGAGAGAGAGAGAGAGGGGACTGAGAGAGAGAGAGAGAGGACTGAGAGAGAGAGAGAGGGGACTGAGAGAGAGAGAGAGGGGACAGAGACAGAGAGAGGGGACTGAGAGAGAGAGAGAGGGGACTGAGAGAGAGAGAGAGAGGGGACTGAGAGAGAGAGAGAGAGGGGAATGAGAGAGAGAGTGAGAGGGGACTGAGAGAGAGAGAGAGAGGGGACAGAGAGAGAGAGAGAGAGGGGACTGAGAGAGAGAGAGAGAGGGGACTGAGAGAGAGAGAGGGGACTGAGAGAGAGTGAGAGAGGGGACTGAGAGAGAGAGAGAGAGGGGACTGAGAGAGAGAGAGAGAGAGAGGGGACTGAGAGAGAGAGAGAGAGAGAGGGGACTGAGCGAGAGAGAGAGAGAGGGCACTGAGAGAGAGAGAGAGAGGGGATTGAGAGAGAGAGAGAGGGGACTGAGAGAGAGAGAGGGGACTGAGAGAGAGAGAGAGAGAGGGGACTGAGAGAGAGAGAGAGAGAGGGGACTGAGAGAGAGAGAGAGAGGGGACTGAGAGAGAGAGAGGGGACTGAGAGAGAGAGAGAGAGAGGGGACTGAGAGAGAGAGAGAGAGAGGGGACTGAGAGAGAGAGAGAGAGGGGATTGAGAGAGACATAGAGAGGGGACTGAGAGAGAGAGAGAGGGGACTGAGAGAGAGAGAGAGGGGACTGAGAAACACCAGTCAGTGTACAGATATCTCCCTGAGAGAGAGAGGGACTGAGAGACACCAGTCAGTGTACAGATATCTCCCTGAGAGAGAGGGGACTTTGAGACACCAGTCAGTGTACAGATATCTCCCTGAGAGAGAGGGGACTGAGAGACACCAGTCAGTGTACAGATATCTCCCTGAGAGAGAGAGGGGACTGAGAGACACCAGTCAGTGTACAGATATCTCCCTGAGAGAGAGAGGGGACTGAGAGACACCAGTCAGTGTACACATATCTCCCTGAGAGAGAGAGAGGGGACTGAGAGACACCAGTCAGTATAAAGATATCTCCCTGAGAGAGAGAGGGGACTGAGACACATAACTCAGTGTACAGATACCTCCCTGAGAGAGAGAGGGGACTGAGAGACACCAGTCAGTGTACAGATATCTCGCTGAGAGAGAGAGGGATTGAGAGTCACCAGTCAGTGTACTGAAGTCTGCCTGAGAGAGAGGTCACTGAGAGACACCAGTCAGTGTAAAGATATCTCCCTGAGAGAGAGGAGAGTGAGAGACACCAGTCAGTGTACAGATATCTCCTGAGAGAGTGGGGATAGAGAGACACCAGTCAGTGTAAAGATATCTCCCTGAGAGAGAGAGAGACTGAGTGACACCAGTCAGTACACAGATATCTCCCTGAGAGCGAGGGACTGAGAGTCACCAGTGTACTGAACTCTCCCTCAGAGAGGTGACTGAGAGACACCAGTCAGTGTACAGATATCTCCCTGAGAGAGAGAGGGACTGAGAGACACCAGTCAGTGTACAGATATCTCCCTGAGAGAGAGGGGACTGAGAGACACCAGTCAGTGTACAGATATCTCCCTGAGAGAGAGGGGACTGAGAGACAGCAGTCAGTGTACAGATATCTCCCTGAAAGAGAGGGGACTGAGAGACACCAGTCAGTGTACAGATATCTCCCTGAGAGAGAGAGGGGACTGAGAGACACCAGTCAGTGTACAGATATCTCCCTGAGAGAGAGAGGGGACTGAGAGACACCAGTCAGTGTAAAGATATCTCCCTGAGAGAGAGAGGGGACTGAGACACACAACTGAGTGTACAGATACCTCCCTGAGAGAGAGACGGGACTGAGAGACACAACTCAGTGTACAGATATCTCGCAGAGAGAGAGAGGGATTGACAGTCACCAATTGGTGTACTGAACTCCGCCTGAGAGGTGACTGAGAGACACCAGTCAGTGTTAAGATATCTCCCTGAGAGAGAGGAGACTGAGAGACACCAGTCAGAGTACAGATATCTCCCTGAGAGAGAGAGGACTGAGAGACACCAGTCAGTGTACAGATATCTCCCTGAGAGAGAGAGGAGACTGAGAGACACCAGTCAGTGTACAGATATCTCCCTGAGAGAGAGATGGGAATGAGAGACACCAGTCAGTGTACAGATATCTCCCTGAGAGAGAGGGGACTGAGAGACACCAGTCAGTGTACAGATATCTCCCTGAGAGAGAGAGAACTGAGAGACACCAGTCAGTGCAGAGATATCTCCCTGAGAGAGAGAGGAGACTGAGAGACACCAGTCAGTGTACAGATATCTCCCGGAGAGAGTGGGGATTGAGGGACACCAGTCAGTGTAAAGATATCTCCCTGAGAGAGAGAGATACTGAGTGACACCAGTCAGTGCACAGATATCTCCCTGAGAGAGAGAGGGACTTAGAGACACCAGTCAGTGTACAGATATCTCCGATAGAGAGAGAGGGTCAGAGAGAGACCATTCAGCTTACAAATCTCTCCCTGAGAGAGATGGGACTCAGAGACATGAGCCAGTTTACAGATATCTCCCTGAGAGAGAGGGGACTGAATGAGAGAGACAGGGGGCTGAGAGTGAGAGTGGGGACAGAGAGAGAGAGGGGACTGAGAGAGAGTGAGAGGGGACGGAGAGAGAGAGAGGGGTTGGCGAGGGAGGGGACTGAGAGAGAGAGAGAGGGGACTGAGAGAGAGAGAGCGGACTAAAAGAGAGAGAGGGACTGAGAGAGAGAGAGTGGACTGAGAGAGAGAGAGAGCGGTTTGCGTGGGAGGGGACTGAGAGAGAGAGAGAGGGGACTGAGAGAGAGAGAGAGAGGACTGAGAGAGAGAGAGAGGGGACTGAGAGAGAGAGAGAGGGGACAGAGACAGAGAGAGGGGACTGAGAGAGAGAGAGAGGGGACTGAGAGAGAGAGAGAGAGGGGACTGAGAGAGAGAGAGAGAGGGGAATGAGAGAGAGAGTGAGAGGGGACTGAGAGAGAGAGAGAGAGGGGACAGAGAGAGAGAGAGAGAGGGGACTGAGAGAGAGAGAGAGAGGGGACTGAGAGAGAGAGAGGGGACTGAGAGAGAGTGAGAGAGGGGACTGAGAGAGAGAGAGAGAGGGGACTGAGAGAGAGAGAGAGAGAGGGGACTGAGAGAGAGAGAGAGAGAGAGGGGACTGAGCGAGAGAGAGAGAGAGGGCACTGAGAGAGAGAGAGAGAGGGGATTGAGAGAGAGAGAGAGGGGACTGAGAGAGAGAGAGGGGACTGAGAGAGAGAGAGAGAGAGGGGACTGAGAGAGAGAGAGAGAGAGGGGACTGAGAGAGAGAGAGAGAGGGGACTGAGAGAGAGAGAGGGGACTGAGAGAGAGAGAGAGAGAGGGGACTGAGAGAGAGAGAGAGAGAGGGGACTGAGAGAGAGAGAGAGAGGGGATTGAGAGAGACATAGAGAGGGGACTGAGAGAGAGAGAGAGGGGACTGAGAGAGAGAGAGAGGGGACTGAGAAACACCAGTCAGTGTACAGATATCTCCCTGAGAGAGAGAGGGACTGAGAGACACCAGTCAGTGTACAGATATCTCCCTGAGAGAGAGGGGACTTTGAGACACCAGTCAGTGTACAGATATCTCCCTGAGAGAGAGGGGACTGAGAGACACCAGTCAGTGTACAGATATCTCCCTGAGAGAGAGAGGGGACTGAGAGACACCAGTCAGTGTACAGATATCTCCCTGAGAGAGAGAGGGGACTGAGAGACACCAGTCAGTGTACACATATCTCCCTGAGAGAGAGAGAGGGGACTGAGAGACACCAGTCAGTATAAAGATATCTCCCTGAGAGAGAGAGGGGACTGAGACACATAACTCAGTGTACAGATACCTCCCTGAGAGAGAGAGGGGACTGAGAGACACCAGTCAGTGTACAGATATCTCGCTGAGAGAGAGAGGGATTGAGAGTCACCAGTCAGTGTACTGAAGTCTGCCTGAGAGAGAGGTCACTGAGAGACACCAGTCAGTGTAAAGATATCTCCCTGAGAGAGAGGAGAGTGAGAGACACCAGTCAGTGTACAGATATCTCCTGAGAGAGTGGGGATAGAGAGACACCAGTCAGTGTAAAGATATCTCCCTGAGAGAGAGAGAGACTGAGTGACACCAGTCAGTACACAGATATCTCCCTGAGAGCGAGGGACTGAGAGTCACCAGTGTACTGAACTCTCCCTCAGAGAGGTGACTGAGAGACACCAGTCAGTGTACAGATATCTCCCTGAGAGAGAGAGGGACTTAGAGACACCAGTCAGTGTACAGATATCCCCGATAGAGAGAGAGGGTCAGAGACACCAGTCAGTTTACAGATATCTCCCTGAGAGAGAGAGGGGACTCAGAGACATGAGCCAGTGTACAGATATCTCCCTGAGAGAGAGGGGACTGAATGAGAGAGACAGGGGACTGAGAGTGAGAGTGGGGACAGAGAGAGAGAGGGGACTGAGAGAGATTGAGAGGGGACTGAGAGAGTGAGAGAGGGGTTTGCGAGGGAGGGGACTGAGAGAGAGAGAGAGGGGACTGAGAGAGTGAGAGGCGACTGAGAGAGAGAGAGAGAGGGGTTTACGAGGGAGGGGACTGAGAGAGAGAGTGAGGGGACTGAGAGAGAGAGAGGAGACTGAGAGAAAGAGAGGGGACTGAGAGAGAGAGAGAGGGACTGAGAGAGAGAGGAGGGACTGAGAGAGAGAGAGAGGGGTTTGCGAGGGAGGGGACTGAGAGAGAGAGAGGGAACTGAGAGAGAGAGCGTGCGGACTGAGAGAGAGAGAGAGAGGGGACTGAGAGAGAGAGAGAGGGGACTGAGAAAGAGAGAGAGGGGACTGAGTGAGAGAGAGAGGGGACTGAGAGAGAGAGAGAGGGGACTGAGAGAGAGAGAGAGGGGAATGAGAGAGAGAGAGAGAGGGGACTGAGAGAGAGAGAGAGGGGACTGAGAGAGAGAGAGACGGGACTGAGACAGAGTGAGGGGACTGAGAGAGAGAGCGAGGGGACTGAGAGAGGGAGAGGGGACTGAGAGAGAGAGAGAGGGGACTGAGAGAGAGTGAGATAGAGAGGGGACTGAGAGAGAGAGAGAGGGCACTGAGAGAGAGAGAGAGAGGGGACTGAGAGAGAGAGAGAGGGGACTGAGAGAGAAAGAGAGGGGACTGAGAGAGAGAGAGAAAGGACACTGAGAGAGAGGGAGAGGACTGAGAGAGAGAGAGAGGGGACTGAGAGAGAGAGAGAGTGGACTGAGAGAGAGAGAGACGGGACTGAGAGAGAGTGAGAGGGGACTGAGAGAGAGAGAGAGGGGACTGAGAGAAAGAGAGGGGACTGAGTGAGAGATAGGGTCAGAGAGAAGGAGAGGGGACTGAGAGAAAGGGGACAGAGAGAGAGAGAGGGGACTGAGAGACACCAGTCAGTGTACAGATATCTCCCTGAGAGAGAGAGGGACTTAGAGACACCAGTCAGTGTTCAGATATCTCCGATAGAGAGAGTAGGTCAGAGACACCAGTCATTTAACTGATATCTCCCTGAGAGAGAGGGGACTCAGAGACATGAGCCAGTGTACAGATATCTCCCTGAGAGAGAGGGGACTGAGAGAGAGAGACATGGGGCTGAGAGTGAGAGTGGGGACAGACAGAGAGAGAGGGGACTGAGAGAGAGTGAGAGGGGACTGAGAGAGAGAGAGAGAGGGGTTTGCGAGGGAGGGGACTGAGAGAGAGAGAGAGTGGACTGAGAGAGAGAGAGTGGACTGAGAGAGAGAGAGGGACTGAGAGAGAGAGAGGGGACTGAGAGAGAGAGGGGACTGAGAGAGAGAGAGAGGGGACTGAGAGAGAGAGAGAGGGGACTGAGAGAGAGAGAGAGGGGACTGAGAGAGAGAGAGAGGGGACAGAGAGAGAGAGAGAGGGGACTGAGAGAGAGAGAGGGAGGGGACTGAGAGAGAGAGAGAGGGGACTGAGAGAGAGAGAGAGGGGACTGAGAGAGAGAGAGAGGGGAATGAGATAGAGAGAGGGGACTGAGAGAGAGAGAGGGGACTGAGAGAGAGAGAGAGGGGACTGAGAGAGAGAGAGAGGGGACTGAGAGATAGAGAGAGGGGACTGAGAGAGAGAGAGAGAGGGGACTGAGAGAGTGAGAGGCGACTGAGAGAGAGAGAGAGAGAGGGGTTTGCGAGGGAGGGGACTGAGAGAGAGAGGGGACTGAGAGAGAGAGAGGGGACTGAAAGAGAGAGAGGGACTGAGAGAGAGAGAGGGGACAGAGAGAGAGAGGGGGGACTGAGAGAGAGAGGGAGGGGACTGAGAGAGAGAGAGAGAGGGGACTGAGAGAGAGAGAGAGAGGGGACTGAGAGAGAGAGAGAGGGGACTGAGAGAGAGAGAGAGAGGGGACTGAGAGGGAGAGAGAGAGGCGACTGAGAGAGAGAGAGAGAGGGGACTGAGAGAGAGAGAGAGAGAGGGGACTGAGAGAGAGAGAGAGGGGACTGAGAGAGAGAGAGAGAGGGGACTGAGAGAGAGAGAGAGAAGGGACTGAGAGAGAGAGAGAGAGAGGGGACTGAGAGAGAGAGAGAGAGAGGGGACTGAGAGAGAGAGAGAGAGAGGGGACTGAGAGAGAGAGAGAGAGAGGGGACTGAGAGAGAGAGAGAGGGGACTGAGAGAGAGAGGGGAGTGAGAGAGAGAGAGAGACGGGACTGAGAGAGAGACAGAGGGGACTGAGAGAGAGAGAGAGAGGGGACTGAGAGAGAGAGAGGGGACTGAGAGAGAGAGAGAGAGGGGGGACTGAGAGAGAGAGAGAGGGGACTGAGAGAGAGAGAGGGGACTGAGAGAGAGAGAGAGAGAGAGAGAGGGGACTGAGAGAGAGAGAGGGGACTGAGAGAGAGAGAGAGGGGTCTGAGAGAGAGAGAGAGGGGACTGAGAAACACCAGTCAGTGTACAGATATCTCCCTGAGAGAGAGGGGACTGAGAGACACCAGTCAGTGTACAGATATCTCACTGAGAGAGAGTTGACTGAGAGACACCAGTCAGTGTACAGAAATCTCCCTGAGAGAGAGGGGACTGAGAGACACCAGTCAGTGTACAGATATGTCCCTGAGAGAGAGAGGGGACTGAGAGACACCAGTCAGTGTACAGATATCTCCCTGAGAGAGAGAGGGGACTGAGAGACACCAGTCAGTGTAAAGATATCTCCCTGAGAGAGAGGAGACTGAGAGACACCAGTCAGTGTACAGATATCTCCCGGAGAGAGCGCGATTCAGAGACACCAGTCAGTGTAAAGATATCTCCCTGAGAGAGAGGGACTGAGAGTCACCAGTGTACTGAACTCTCCCTCAGAGAGGTGACTGAGAGACACCAGTCAGTGTACAGATATCTCCCTGAGAGAGAGAGGGGACTGAGAGACACCAGTCAGTGTACAGATATCTCCCTGAGAGAGAGAGGGACTTAGAGACACCAGTCAGTGTACAGATATCTCCGATAGAGAGAGAGGGTCAGAGACACCAGTCAGTTTACAGATATCTCCCTGAGAAAGAGAGGGGACTCAGAGACATGAGCCAGTGTACAGATATCTCCCTGAGATAGAGGGGACTGAATGAGAGAGACAGGGGACTGAGAGTGAGAGTGGGGACAGAGAGAGAGAGGGGACTGAGAGAGATTGGGAGGGGACTGAGAGAGAGAGAGAGGGGTTTGCGAGGGAGGGGACTGAGAGAGAGAGGGGACTGAGAGAGTGAGAGGCGACTGAGAGAGAGAGAGAGAGAGGATTGCGAGGGAGGGGACTGAGAGATAGAGTGAGGGGACTGAGAGAGAGAGAGGGGACTGAGAGAGTGAGAGGGGACTGAGAGAGAGAGAGAGGGACTGAGAGAGAGAGAAGGGACTGAGAGAGAGAGAGAGGGGTTTGCGAGAGTGGGGACTGAGAGAGAGAGAGAGATGACTGAGAGAGAGAGAGGGGACCGAGAGAGAGAGAGGGACTGAGAGAGAGAGAGGGGACTGAGAGAGAGAGAGAGGGGACTGAGAGAGAGAGAGAGGGGACTGAGAGAGAGAGGGGACTGAGAGAGAGAGAGATTGAACTGAGAGAGAGAGCGAGCGGACTGAGAGAGAGAGAGGAGACTGAGAGAGAGAGAGGGGGGACTGAGAGAGAGAGAGAGGGGACTGAGAGAGAGAGAGAGGGGACTGAGAGAGAGAGAGAGGGGACTGAGAGAGAGAGGGCACTGAGAGAGAGAGAGAGGGGACTGAGAGGGAGAGAGAGGGGACTGAGAGAGAGAGAGAGGACTGAGAGAGAGAGAGAGGGGACTGAGAGAGAGAGAGAGGGCACTGAGAGAGAGAGAGGGGACTGAGAGAGAGAGAGTGGGGACTGAGAGAGAGAGAGAGGGGACTGAGAGAGAGAGAGAGGGGACTGAGAGAGAGAGAGAGAGGGGACTGAGAGAGAGAGAGAGGGGAATGAGAGAGAGAGAGATGGGACTGAGAGAGAGAGAGAGGGGACTGAGAGAGAGAGGGGGGACTGAGAGAGAGAGAGAGGGGACTGAGAGAGAGAGAGAGAGGGGACTGAGAGAGAGAGAGAGGGGACTGAGAGAGAGAGAGAGGGGACTGAGAGAGAGAGAGAGAGGAGTGAGAGAGAGAGAGAGGGGACTGAGAGAGAGAGAGAGGGGACTGAGAGAGAGAGAGAGGGGACTGAGAGAGAGAGACAGGGGACTGAGAGAGAGAGAGAGGAGACTGAGAGAGAGAGAGAGGGGACTGAGAGAGAGAGAGAGGGGACTGAGAGAGAGAGAGAGGGGACTGAGAGAGAGAGAGAGGGGACTGAGAGAGAGAGAGAGAGAGGGGAGTGAGAGAGAGAGAGAGGGGACTAAGAGACAGAGAGAGGGGACTGAGAGAAAGAGAGAGGGGGGACAGAGAGAGAGAGAGAGGGGACTGAGTGAGAGAGGGGGTCTGAGAGAAGGAGAGGGGACTAAGAGAAAGGGGACAGCGAGAGAGAGAGGGGACTGAGAGACACCAGTCAGTGTACAGATATCTCCCTGAGAGAGAGGTGACTGAGAGACACCAGTCAGTGTACAGATATCTCCCTGAGAGAGAGGGGACTGAGAGACACCAGTCAGTGTACAGATATCTCCCTGAGAGAGAGGGGACTGAGAGACAGCAGTCAGTGTACAGATATCTCCCTGAAAGAGAGGGGACTGAGAGACACCAGTCAGTGTACAGATATCTCCCTGAGAGAGAGAGGGGACTGAGAGACACCAGTCAGTGTACAGATATCTCCCTGAGAGAGAGAGGGGACTGAGAGACACCAGTCAGTGTAAAGATATCTCCCTGAGAGAGAGAGGGGACTGAGACACACAACTGAGTGTACAGATACCTCCCTGAGAGAGAGACGGGACTGAGAGACACAACTCAGTGTACAGATATCTCGCAGAGAGAGAGAGGGACTGAGAGTCACCAGTCAGTGTACAGATATCTCGCTGAGAGAGAGGGATTGAGAGTCACCAATTGGTGTACTGAACTCCGCCTGAGAGGTGACTGAGAGACACCAGTCATTGTTAAGATATCTCCCTGAGAGCGAGGAGACTGAGAGACACCAGTCAGAGTACAGATATCTCCCTGAGAGAGAGAGGACTGAGAGACACCAGTCAGTGTACAGATATCTCCCTGAGAGAGAGAGGAGACTGAGAGACACCAGTCAGTGTACAGATATCTCCCTGAGAGAGAGATGGGAATGAGAGACACCAGTCAGTGTACAGATATCTCCCTGAGAGAGAGGGGACTGAGAGACCAGTCAGTGTACAGATATCTCCCTGAGAGAGAGAGGAGACTGAGAGACACCAGTCAGTGTACAGATATCTCCCTGAGAGAGAGAGAACTGAGAGACACCAGTCAGTGCACAGATATCTCCCTGAGAGAGAGAGGAGACTGAGAGACACCAGTCAGTGTACAGATATCTCCCGGAGAGAGTGGGGATTGAGGGACACCAGTCAGTGTAAAGATATCTCCCTGAGAGAGAGAGATACTGAGTGACACCAGTCAGTGCACAGATATCTCCCTGAGAGAGAGAGGGACTTAGAGACACCAGTCAGTGTACAGATATCTCCGATAGAGAGAGAGGGTCAGAGAGAGACCATTCAGCTTACAAATCTCTCCCTGAGAGAGATGGGACTCAGAGACATGAGCCAGTTTACAGATATCTCCCTGAGAGAGAGGGGACTGAATGAGAGAGACAGGGGGCTGAGAGTGAGAGTGGGGACAGAGAGAGAGAGGGGACTGAGAGAGAGTGAGAGGGGACGGAGAGAGAGAGAGGGGTTGGCGAGGGAGGGGACTGAGAGAGAGAGAGAGGGGACTGAGAGAGAGAGAGCGGACTAAAAGAGAGAGAGGGACTGAGAGAGAGAGAGTGGACTGAGAGAGAGAGAGAGCGGTTTGCGTGGGAGGGGACTGAGAGAGAGAGAGAGGGGACTGAGAGAGAGAGAGGACTGAGAGAGAGAGAGAGGGGACTGAGAGAGAGAGAGAGGGGACAGAGACAGAGAGAGGGGACTGAGAGAGAGAGAGAGGGGACTGAGAGAGAGAGAGAGAGGGGACTGAGAGAGAGAGAGAGAGGGGAATGAGAGAGAGAGTGAGAGGGGACTGAGAGAGAGAGAGAGAGGGGACAGAGAGAGAGAGAGAGAGGGGACTGAGAGAGAGAGAGAGAGGGGACTGAGAGAGAGAGAGGGGACTGAGAGAGAGTGAGAGAGGGGACTGAGAGAGAGAGAGAGAGGGGACTGAGAGAGAGAGAGAGAGAGGGGACTGAGAGAGAGAGAGAGAGGGGACTGAGCGAGAGAGAGAGAGAGGGCACTGAGAGAGAGAGAGAGAGGAGACTGAGAGAGAGAGAGAGGGGACTGAGAGAGAGAGAGAGGGGACTGAGAGAGAGAGAGAGGGGACTGAGAGAGAGAGAGAGGGGACTGAGAGAGAGAGAGAGAGAGAGAGGGGACTAAGAGACAGAGACAGGGGACTGAGAGAAAGAGAGAGGGGGGACAGAGAGAGAGAGAGAGGGGACTGAGTGAGAGAGGGGGTCTGAGAGAAGGAGAGGGGACTAAGAGAAAGGGGACAGCGAGAGAGAGAGGGGACTGAGAGACACCAGTCAGTGTACAGATATCTCCCTGAGAGAGAGAGGGACTGAGAGACACCAGTCAGTGTACAGATATCTCCCTGAGAGAGAGGGGACTGAGAGACACCAGTCAGTGTACAGATATCTCCCTGAGAGAGAGGGGACTTAGAGACAGCAGTCAGTGTACAGATATCTCCCTGAAAGAGAGGGGACTGAGAGACACCAGTCAGTGTACAGATATCTCCCTGAGAGAGAGAGGGGACTGAGAGACACCAGTCAGTGTACAGATATCTCCCTGAGAGAGAGAGGGGACTGAGAGACACCAGTCAGTGTAAAGATATCTCCCTGAGAGAGAGAGGGGACTGAGACACACAACTGAGTGTACAGATACCTCCCTGAGAGAGAGACGGGACTGAGAGACACAACTCAGTGTACAGATATCTCGCAGAGAGAGAGAGGGACTGAGAGTCACCAGTCAGTGTACAGATATCTCGCTGAGAGAGAGAGGGATTGAGAGTCACCAATTGGTGTACTGAACTCCGCCTGAGAGGTGACTGAGAGACACCAGTCAGTGTTAAGATATCTCCCTGAGAGAGAGGAGACTGAGAGACACCAGTCAGAGTACAGATATCTCCCTGAGAGAGAGAGGACTGAGAGACACCAGTCAGTGTACAGATATCTCCCTGAGAGAGAGAGGAGACTGAGAGACACCAGTCAGTGTACAGATATCTCCCTGAGAGAGAGATGGGAATGAGAGACACCAGTCAGTGTACAGATATCTCCCTGAGAGAGAGGGGACTGAGAGACCAGTCAGTGTACAGATATCTCCCTGAGAGAGAGAGGAGACTGAGAGACACCAGTCAGTGTACAGATATCTCCCTGAGAGAGAGAGAACTGAGAGACACCAGTCAGTGCACAGATATCTCCCTGAGAGAGAGAGGAGACTGAGAGACACCAGTCAGTGTACAGATATCTCCCGGAGAGAGTGGGGATTGAGGGACACCAGTCAGTGTAAAGATATCTCCCTGAGAGAGAGAGATACTGAGTGACACCAGTCAGTGCACAGATATCTCCCTGAGAGAGAGAGGGACTTAGAGACACCAGTCAGTGTACAGATATCTCCGATAGAGAGAGAGGGTCAGAGAGAGACCATTCAGCTTACAAATATCTCCCTGAGAGAGATGGGACTCAGAGACATGAGCCAGTTTACAGATATCTCCCTGAGAGAGAGGGGACTGAATGAGAGAGACAGGGGGCTGAGAGTGAGAGTGGGGACAGAGAGAGAGAGGGGACTGAGAGAGAGTGAGAGGGGACGGAGAGAGAGAGAGGGGTTGGCGAGGGAGGGGACTGAGAGAGAGAGAGAGGGGACTGAGAGAGAGAGAGCGGACTAAAAGAGAGAGAGGGACTGAGAGAGAGAGAGTGAACTGAGAGAGAGAGAGAGCGGTTTGCGTGGGAGGGGACTGAGAGAGAGAGAGAGGGGACTGAGAGAGAGAGAGGACTGAGAGAGAGAGAGAGGGGACTGAGAGAGAGAGAGAGGGGACAGAGACAGAGAGAGGGGACTGAGAGAGAGAGAGAGGGGACTGAGAGAGAGAGAGAGAGGGGACTGAGAGAGAGAGAGAGAGGGGAATGAGAGAGAGAGTGAGAGGGGACTGAGAGAGAGAGAGAGAGGGGACAGAGAGAGAGAGAGAGAGGGGACTGAGAGAGAGAGAGAGAGGGGACTGAGAGAGAGAGAGGGGACTGAGAGAGAGTGAGAGAGGGGACTGAGAGAGAGAGAGAGAGGGGACTGAGAGAGAGAGAGAGAGAGGGGACTGAGAGAGAGAGAGAGAGAGGGGACTGAGCGAGAGAGAGAGAGAGGGCACTGAGAGAGAGAGAGAGAGGGGATTGAGAGAGAGAGAGAGGGGACTGAGAGAGAGAGAGAGAGGGGACTGAGAGAGAGAGAGAGGGGACTGAGAGAGAGAGAGAGAGAGGGGACTGAGAGAGAGAGAGAGAGGGGACTGAGAGAGAGAGAGGGGACTGAGAGAGAGAGAGAGAGAGAGGGGACTGAGAGAGAGAGAGAGAGAGGGGACTGAGAGAGAGAGAGAGAGGGGACTGAGAGAGACATAGAGAGGGGACTGAGAGAGAGAGAGAGGGGACTGAGAGAGAGAGAGAGTGGACTGAGAAACACCAGTCAGTGTACAGATATCTCCCTGAGAGAGAGAGGGACTGAGAGACACCAGTCAGTGTACAGATATCTCCCTGAGAGAGAGGGGACTTAGAGACACCAGTCAGTGTACAGATATCTCCGATAGAGAGAGAGGGTCAGAGACACCAGTCAGTTTACAGATATCTCCCTGAGAGAGAGAGGGGACTCAGAGACATGAGCCAGTGTACAGATATCTCCCTGAGAGAGAGGGGACTGAATGAGAGAGACAGGGGACTGAGAGTGAGAGTGGGGACAGAGAGAGAGAGGGGACTGAGAGAGATTGAGAGGGGACTGAGAGAGTGAGAGAGGGGTTTGCGAGGGATGGGACTGAGAGAGAGAGAGAGGGGACTGAGAGAGTGAGAGGCGACTGAGAGAGAGAGAGAGAGAGGGGTTTACGAGGGAGGGGACTGAGAGAGAGAGTGAGGGGACTGAGAGAGAGAGAGGGAACTGAGAGAGAGAGCGTGCGGACTGAGAGAGAGAGAGAGAGGGGACTGAGAGAGAGAGAGAGGGGACTGAGAAAGAGAGAGAGGGGACTGAGTGAGAGAGAGAGGGGACTGAGAGAGAGAGAGAGGGGAATGAGAGAGAGAGAGAGAGGGGACTGAGAGAGAGAGAGAGGGGACTGAGAGAGAGAGAGATGGGACTGAGAGAGAGAGAGAGGGGAATGAGAGAGAGAGAGAGGGGACTGAGAGAGAGAGCGAGGGGACTGAGAGAGGGAAAGGGGACTGAGAGAGAGAGAGAGGGGACTGAGAGAGAGAGAGATAGAGAGGGGACTGAGAGAGAGAGAGAGGGCACTGAGAGAGAGAGAGAGAGGGGACTGAGAGAGAGAGAGAGGGGTCTGAGAGAGAAAGAGAGGGGACTGAGAGAGAGAGAGAAAGGACACTGAGAGAGAGGGAGAGGACTGAGAGAAAGAGAGGGGACTGAGTGAGAGAGAGGGTCAGAGAGAAGGAGAGGGGACTGAGAGAAAGGGGACAGAGAGAGAGAGAGGGGACTGAGAGACACCAGTCAGTGTACAGATATCTCCCTGAGAGAGAGAGGGACTTAGAGACACCAGTCAGTGTTCAGATATCTCCGATAGAGAGAGTAGGTCAGAGA